>NC_048218.1:89628116-89692190 GCF_002007445.2 Ailuropoda melanoleuca
AGGATCACTATGTTAGACTTAAAAATTTGATTTTTTAAAATCAAGTAAAAAATGACACCTCGGAAAATAGAACTTTTATTTTTATCTTAAAGCAAGCTCAGTGTAGAGGTGTCTGTTTACAAACTTTCTTCATTTAATTGGTTTTCTTAATATGAAATAGTATTCCCAGAACTAATTAAAATTTTATTCTAATGAATATTCAAGACCAAAATATGTTATCTTTGCAGTACAGTATATAGATTTTTAAATCATCCATAAAGGTAATTATATTTTTTTACATTCTTAAAAAGTCATTTATTGTTATTGATGCCAAATGGGTTGTTTGCTTCCTCTCAGGCCATGATTGAAGAAGCCATCACCAGAGCGGAATCGTTCTCAGTTATGTATACACCATTTGCAACAAAAATCAGAGCTGATAAAATAGAAAAAGTAAGAGAGGTTTTCACAAAAACTCATCCTGCATATGTGGAATATATCTACACAGGTAATATTCAAGTTGTCAGCTGATAGTTTATTTCCATTAAAACAAATACAGGGCCATTTCTAGTTTATTTGTTCATTGTTTCAGTTTTAGGAGTACATTGTTGGGGTCTTTTTTTTTTCATTTTATTGTATTATATTTTTTCATCATTATATATGCACTTTTAATCCCTACCACCCATATCTCCCATCTCTCCCCCCCTCCACCTTCCCTCTGGTAACCATCATTTTGTTCTCTATAGCTAAAAGTCTGTTTCATTGTTTACCTCTCTTTTTTTTCCTTTGCTCATTTGTTTTGTTTCTTAAATTCTACATAGGAATGAAATCATATGGTATTTCTCTTTCTCTGACTGACTTATTTTGCTTAGCATTAAACTCTCTGGCTCTATCCATGTTGCTGCAAATGGCAAGATTTCATTCTTTTCTTATGCCTGAATAACATTCCATTGTGTATATATATATATATCACCTCTTCTTTATCCATTCATCGGTCAATGGACACTGGGCTGCTTCCATTTTTTGGCTATTGTAAATAATGCTGCTATAAACATCAGGGTGCATGTATCCCTTTGATTTCAAGCTTTTGTATTCTTTGCATAAATACCAGTAATGTTATTCCTGTATTATAAGGTAGTTCTATTTTTAATTTTTGAGGACTCTCCATATTATTTTCTACAGTGGCTGCACCAGTTTGCATTCTTACCAAGTGCAAGAGGGTTCTGCTTTCTCCACATCCTCTCCAACAGCTATTGTTTCTTATATTATTGATTTTAGCCATTCTGACAGATGTGAGGTGATATCTCATTGTCGTTTTGATTTGCATTTCCCTGGCGATAAGTGACGTTGAGCATCTTTTCATGTGTCTGTTGGCCATCTACATGTCTTCTTTGTCAAAATGCCTATTCATGTCTTCTGCCCATTTTTAATTGGATTATTTGGTTTTTGTGTATTGAGTTGTATCAGGTCTTTATATATTTTGGATATTAACCTTTTACCAGATGTGTCATTTGCAAGTATCTTCTCCCATTCCATAGGTTGCCTTTCAGTTTTGTTGACTGTTTCCTTCACTGTACAGAAGCTTTTTATCTTGATGAAGTCCCAATAGTTGATTTTTGCTTTTGTTTCCCTTGCCTCAGGAGACCTATCTAGAAGAAGTTGCTATAGCCCATGTCAAAAGATTACTGCCTGTGCTCTCTTGAAGGGGTTTTATGGTTTCAGGTCTCACATTTAGGTCTTTAATCCCCGTTGAGTTTATTTTTGTGTATGGTGTAAGAAAGTGGTCCAGTTTCATTTTGTTGCTGTCCAGTTTTCCCAACACCATTTGTTGAAGAGACTTTTTCCCATTTGGATATTCTTTCCTCCTTTGTCGAAGATTAATTAACCATATAACTGTGGGTTCATTTCTGGGTTTTCTGTCCTATTCCATTGATCTTTGTGTCTATTTTTATGCAAGTAACATATGGTTTTAATTACTACCACTTTGTAATATAACTTGAAATCTGGACTTGTGATACCTCCAGTTTTGTTTTTCTTTTCCAAGATTGCTTTGGCTATTTGAGTTCTTTTATGGTTCCGTACAAATTTTAGGATTGTTTTGGGGTACACTGTTTTAATCTGATGAGTTGAAATAGGAAGTTATTTTAAGGTTTAAAGTAGAACTAGTCCTCTAGGTCTAGCACAATATTCCTTGTGCCATGATGTTTCTATTCTTTAAAAGAAGAGGTGGGGCAGCTGGGTGGCTCAGTCAGTTGAGCATCCAACTCTTGATTTCAGCTCAGGTCATGCTCTCAGGGTCCCAGGATGGAGCCCCACATTGAGCTCCAGACTCAGCATGCAGTATGCTTGAGATTCTCTCTCCCTCTCCCTATGCCCCTCCCCCCACTCATGCTCTCTCTCTCTCTCTCTCTCTCTCTAAAATAAATAAATCTTTAAAAAAATAAATAAAAGGAGAAGTAAAATCTAGAAACTATAGGATTTTTCTTTTTTAAGATTTATTTATTTATTTTATTGAGAAAGAGTGCAGGGGGAAAGGTAGAAGGAGAGGGAGAGAAGCAGACTCCCTGCTGAGCGGGGAGCCTGATGCGGAGCTAGATCTCACAACCCTGAGATTATGACCTGGGATGAAATCAAGAGTCAGATGCTTAACTGACTGAGCCAACCAGGAACCCCATTAACTCTAAAATTTTTTTAAATGAAGGAATAACCTGTGGTAAAATGCCACCTTTCCTCCATATTCTTCATCAGTGAACTAGAGGATTATAGTATTTTCCAGAAGATGACTTTTTTTCCAGTGCTTCCTATTTCTACTTTCCTTCTTCCATCTATCTCACACTTCAAATTTCCCTCTTTCCTTATGTTCTTGGATAATTGATATCCAAATGAGATCTGGATCAACAAGTGTACTTAGAGGACACAACACTGGTATTATCCCTTTTTCCTCCTTTTGTCTTTGGAAGCCACTGGCTTTTATTCATTCATTCAAAAATACTTTTTAATATCTACTATATGCCAACAATAATTCTGAATTAAGACAAAGATTTTCTTGTACAAAATTAAGAGCCACTCAAAGGCTACCATGGTAAGGAAAATCTCTAAAGGCACATACCTAATATCACATCATCCCATTAAAAGCCGTTCATTCTTTCTTTCATGGTTTTGGGGCCAAGCCACTGATTTATATGATTAATAATGTATTCTGTTCACTTTTAATGTGCTAGGCATTATGGAGTAAGATGATTCTCATTTAGAAACAAGAAAACAGCAACCAGAGAAAAGAAATTGCTTTTCCAAAGATGCACAGCAAATCAGTGGCAGGCCTTGGATTTGAACCCATGTCCTTGCCATTGAGCTATACCATTTCCATCTGGTAAGAACAGAGGTGTGATAGAAGCATTAAATTTAGGTCCTATATAGTCCTTATTTTTCACCACAATGCCTCAAGCTCTTCAGAGGAAGCGTATTATGTAATATAGTGATGATTGAATAGTGAATCTTTAAAGAACAACGGATAATTTGAGGGCAAGGAAAGGGAAGAGAAGAAAGCACAATGCATGCTATAATGACCATTGATGCTGATTTACTCTAATCATTTTGTAAGGAAGTGGATAAAAATGTTTCAGAACTCACATTTTTTGCTAATTGTTATAAAGCATTTATTATTTTGTTATGGATATCTTAAGAGTTCAGGGGGGGAGTAGCCTTAATAACAAACAAGAGTCATGTCTATCTAGTATCATGGAAAATGAATTAGATTCAGCTATTTCCATTTCTATTCCTGGATCCATTGGTGATGAAGAGAAGTTCATTGAGGAGATAACCTGTTTGACAATTCCTCCACTGGTAGAAGGAGTGTAGTTATATTTAACCTACTTAACAGAGAAGTCATGAAGATTAATTAATATTTTGGAAGCACTGTTGCCACTGAGAGTTTAAAAACAATAATAACATTAATGAGCCAGATTTCTGTCTCATGTAACTCTATCAAACCTGTTATCAAAATGTATTGTGATCTATTGGCAACACAATTCATGCTAAAGGATTTTATACGTTGGAAAAGAGGATAATTATAAGTTACTAATGATTGTTTCTATTATTTTATAATTACTAATTGCTGGAGTATGACAGTGCTATATAAGAAACTAGAGAGGAAAGACACAGCTTCTGGAGGGAAAAGCAGAGGTAGAGAAGGAGGTAGTCTAGAATTTTAAATTTCACTGGGATTGGTTAGGTTCTTGCCCTGTAGAACCTGTACATTGGGTGAACAAGGCTATTGCACTGAGGACATTACTTGACTGTTACAAACCGTTAAAGGTTCTTCCCCAAAGTCATTGTTGGAATGGTAGTGAAACCACTGCTATTAACTGTATGTGTACAGTCTTAGTGGTCTGGCTTCTTTTCCCCCAGGCAATTTTAATGTGAGTGAGGACTCAAAACATAGGAATAAGGAACGCCAAATGTTATCTTTAGCATCTGTATCTCTCTTACAGGTGGTACCAAGAGATTAGGGCAGGCATCAGTAGCCAAAGGCAGTAGTTAGAAAGTGAGTCACACAAAGAGAGTAGCTGTTTTGTTTTGTTGACATTTTCCCAAAACCAGGATTTTCCTTTTATCTGCCTTGTGGATAGAATTTAAGAAGCTTCTATCCTGCCAAAAATTTATTCAGTTATTTATTTCAACAAATAGTCACGCAGCAGGTATGACTGGACAAAGCAGATGTGTGCAAACAGACTGTTTTTTTAAACCTATACACATTCGTCTTTGGTCTTTTCAGAGCTAGTAATATATTCTACCCCATTCCCAGGGACTCAGTCTCCTTCAATCATTTCTAAAATTTAGTCTTCTTTCAGTAACTACCTAATCAAATTCACCAGCTTTTCTTCCCCTTTCCATGGGATTTTCTTCTCCCCCTGGTCTGGTTTCAACTTTCACAGAGCTCAAGCGTACCCAGTGTACAAAGAGGTCAGTGGATATGTGAGGAAAGATTCTTTTTTCAAATTCTGGTGCAGGCTGGTGCAGCTGCTGATTACATGGCTAATGCAACATAAGATCACCTCTTTTGGTGAGCAGGACCAAATAGGCTCATTTATGTGACATGTTAGGCGACCCAATGTTACCTATGTGAGTTCTCCATACTGCCTTTGGTGTAGATGCTTCTTTATATGTACACCAACCGCCCTCACCACATAAGTTGGACCAGCCTAGAGCCATTCTCTGAGAATCCCTTTCCCTTCCAGAATGCTGGCTTGTGAAACCAGTCACATTTTGGGTCTTACTCTAGAAATCCCCTGTACTCCACTAAAGACTGGGAGTAGTTTTAGTCCTCTCTCCAATTCACTGTGTTAGTCTGCCATGTCTCTTCTCTCTTTCTTTATGCTCCAGAATCCCAAGATCCTCAGGACAAAAAGAGGATCAACAATGGAAATGGGTGGTTTGTTCATCTATTCATTTATTCATCAAACATTTATTGGGCACATATTTTCCAGATTCTATTCTAGGGAGTGCTCGAATATACCTGCTCCTAAGAAAGGATCTGACTTTAGTAATTTGTAATTCAGGGTGAATATTGAACTATATTTTTCCACTCTTCTGGAGAATGTTTTCAATTAAAACCTAAGCTCTAATGGTGGAATGGAAGGCTGACTCTAATTAAAAGAATGTTGGAGGAGAAAACAGACAAGGAAACAGTTTGGAAATAGAAATCCTTGCCCCTGAAAGTGGCAGGGACTAGCTAGTTGTTTACTAAACTATTTTTTCCTCTCACGTATATAACTAAGATAAATTTCCAGCCTCCCTTGTGACTGAGTAATGGCCAATAGAATATGGGCAGAAATAATATATGCCACTTCCAGGCCTGGCCCATAAAACCCTACATGCAGAACTCTTTTCGTGGCCACTGTAGATAGGACTTGGAACTGAAGAAGCCGTAGACAAAAGAAGCTTGCATTCCCTGAGTGACCACGTGGAAGGTAACCCATTGAATACCCACATGAGCAAAAACCAAAATTCTCTTGCTTTAGATCACTGAGATTTGGATTTGGAGGTCTTTTGTTTTGGGTGTTTTTGTTGTTATCGTCAAACCATGTAGCTTTATTCTAATACACTGCCTTACATCGTAACAGGTGGGCAACTTCTTACTCCATCCACAATGCACACAATAAATTCATGTGAACTCAGTGACTGAATAAACACTCCTTGCAATCACCTCCACCCTCACAAACACTCAGAGTTTGTACACATTCTTTTCCACTTCACAATCACTCATCCTTCTCCAGACAGCTACAGGTGACTGCTTTCATGCACACATGTTTGTACCCACCACAGAAAGATAACATTTCAGAAGACCCACTGATGCCCCATGGAAGACAGAATACAATTATGTAGTTTTCATTGCAGCAAGAGAAATTTAGGCCATAAGTAAGAATTTCTAAATCATAGAGGTCATCGAAATATAAACATCAACAGATGAAGGTCATAAAGTCTATACCTTGAAGATCTTGGATGAGGAGTTATCTGTCTATGTTGTGCTGGATAAGTAGTTATTGTCATTAAAACTTGGAGACTAACACACTTAATTCTCCCAGCAGGGACTGGCAGACAAACCTCCAACTCAGAAACTCTGCCCAATTCCAGGTCACCTTCATCAAACCTAGATAGTGTTGAGTTCATTACTCCTTGGTCTTGTGGCAGTGCAGTGAGCCCAGCAATAGCTGGCAGAGCAGTGGTAATGAACAGGAAGAGTTTTCACAACAAAGATTTCCCAGGCAGTGTATTTTTCTCTAGCTAGTCTCCAATTCACAGTCACCGTGTCAGGGATTTCCACATGAAAAACAGATGGAAAGGGGAAAGCTATAAAAATAAATCAATTTTGAAATGCATATAAGTATAAGTATTTTTAATCTTTTTACTGAACAGACCCACTAAATTAGTGATTTATTGTGAGAAAAACCCACTTCACCCTCTGTGGCAGGCACTAGAACCATATTGCCCTTATAAAGTCCACAAGACTGATGAGGGAAGGTTAAAATTCAAATCTGCCTTTTGGGACAACCAGGCTTATACGTCCTCAGGAACTTACTGTGCATCCTTTGCTATTTGGGGAATATGGTAAGACCAGCCAAAATCTTAAAGACATATTATAATCGAGCTGTATTGTATTATGCTTCACAAAGAAAAATTACTGAATTCTTAGCAGTGTAGCTATCCATTTTTCTTATTTAAGGAAAAATCCAGTTTGATTCATGCAGAGTAGTCCGGGCATATAAAACAAATAATAATTCATCAGCCCCAGAATTATTATGTTTTCATTTATAAAGATTTTGCTTGAGATTTTTATTCATATGTTTCAGCAAAATAATGCAATTTTGTATAGTTCTTATTCTTGCATGGTTGTATTTTAATAATAATAAAGTAATACAATAAGCATATCCTGTCTCCTCTTGATGAAAATATCAAGATTTATTTGCTAAATAAATAAATATTCGGTAATGGATCCATGCTTAGTAATGTTTAATAGAAAAGTTTTCTGGATCAGATATCAATTACTTTAACACTTAGGTGGATAGAGTCATATTTTGTCTTTCCAATGCAATTTAACTCCCAGGAGTAAATATATATGTTCAGAGGAATAATATATTGTTTTAAAATAGGCCTTTAAGAATTGCTTTTTACTGAAATTTGTAACTCTGTTCTTGTTCAGTCATCATTTACCAGTAAGGATAATACATTCTTATGCTTTCTAAAACAAGAAGTTAAAAATTCCTCATTTTATTCTTTTTTCTTTAAAATGTTATAATTTTATCATGGTCATGAGTTTTCAAGATCAGACTATTTTCCTCTTCGTAATTCACTTTCTCGAATGGAAAAGGTTATAGAATTAAAGAGCCTATATCCCCAATATTATTATGGAAGTGTTATGGCCAGGTTGGTTATAAAGACAATAAATCATCTTCTAGTTGTACCACAGTATTCTTGTTAGAAACAGAGAATCATTCCCAAAATACAGAAATCCCTCATATATAGAGCTAAAATCTCTGTTCTTAATGTATGAAAATGCTGGTCTTTCCAATGGTGAGCACTGTTTTCTGACACTGTTCTATCTTCGCAATGAGCAGTTCACTTGTCCTTTGCAGTAGCAGGTTACAGCACTGCTTGCCTCTGGTGTCCATCATCTACTCTTACCTTCCATGATTGCATTTCTCCTGAACCTCCCTGGAACTTTAATTCATCCTGCTTAGTATGTTTTCTTATGGGGTCTGACTGAGACAGAGTGGCATTTAAAGAAATACCACTTAATAATCCAAAAATAAGTGGAAGTAATGTAAATTTTTACTGCAGCCTCTCCAAAAAAAAAAAAAAAGCAAAAAAAAACACAATGGGTTGGGGCAAGATGGAGCTTTTACAATGCAATACGTGGCAGGAAGCAGGTATTACAGGTACTGTATCCATAATGCTCAGGAAAACCTTGTGATACACATACATACACACATATACATATGCATGCACACACACACACACTTATATGGCAGCTTCTCTCCAAGTACCCTTTCCCACTCTAAGCTCTCCAAATACTCTCCCCAAATTTATCCCTTCATAAATAGGTAGATTAGTTCCTTTCCAGAGTTAATCTGTAGGAATATTGTGAATGAGAGAGCTGATCCTGTTTAATTCTAACAAGTATATAAAAATTTATAAAACATACTTTGTGTATTAATCTCACTTATGGCTTTATCACCCATCTCTTACTTTTCCTTTCACTCTGGTTTCCTCAAACATTCTTTTACACTTTTTCTCATGTCATATGTATTTATGTAAGGCAAGTCATTACACTTCTACAAGGGAATATATACAATGAAATAAGTATATTACCAATCCAGATAGTCAGGAAAATTAAGGTTTTCAGATTATGTAAGGCTTTTGTTATGCATTCTTAGTTAACCCCAAGAGTCCCTTTCTAGAAGGTGTAGAATCTCACCAAAACTGAAAAAGTAATAATTATGATAAAGAGCAAGAAAAATTATGCTAATGTACATTTAAGTTTAATTATTGGTAATAAAGTCATAATAATGTTATCATAATAATGGCATCACCAAGATGTATTCAACTTTTCTATCTTTGTCTAGCTGTAAAAATTAATTCCTAATCCTCAAACTGTTGTGTCTTAAATAAGGAAGATATTCTTCCCGGATTCTTGAAGATTTTATAACTGCCTTGCATCTCAGCTGTATTTTAAGGACTCCATAGTATTTGTAGATATACTGAACTATTAGCTAAATCCCTATATCAGAAATCTTTAGTTTCAAGTAGAAGGAATCACAGCTCAAACTGACTTCAATATATTTAAGTTCTAAAGGAGTAGGGGGAGGCATGGAACACATTGATTTATATCATTGAAAGAGTCACAGGTGGCACTGCCTTAAATGCAGCTTAATCCCACAGCTCACTTACTGCTCTATTTTCTGCAGTCAGCTTTATTCTCAAGTTCTACCTGCTTTTCCACTACCTGTACCATCCCCTCAAGTGCTAGGATCTTGAGTAATAGCAAAATGCTCAAATGTCATTACAGATCTCAAATCACACTGTCCTAAAGAACAGTGACTGCTTCTTCCACACAGTCCCTGGACTCACTTTTATCATTGGCCCAAATTGAACTTATGTTTATGATTGAACCCAAACTGAGGTCAAGGTAATGCCAGGATTGATTGATCTACCATCAGTTAGGTCTCAGTTTTAGAGCAGATAGAGACTGAGAAATTCTCCAAGGGAAAAAAGAGGTAAGGAGGGAATGCACAGTTGGTAGCCAACCAACCAATGTCCATTCGAATTCTTATATAGTGCAAAAATATAGCCAGGGGCACCTAGGTAGCTGAGTCCGTTGAGTGCGTCCAACCCTTGATTTCAGCTCAGGTCATGATCTCGGCGTTATGAAATCAAGCCCCATGTCAGGCTCTGTGCTCAGTAGGGAGTCTGCTTAGGATTCCCTTGATTTTCTCTCTCTCCCTCTGCCCCTCCCCTGCTCACTTGCTCTCTCTCTGAAATAAATAAATCTTTAAAAAAATATAACTGTTTATGGGAATTGTAACAACATTGTATTATTTCTTTGATTGTGAATCTAATAAATATTGAAGGGAATAGGAGTATCTTTAATGTTTGTATTGTCTCAGGCCTACTTTGGTGGGGATAAAATTAAAGAACTTTCCCAGAATCAATACTATACAGCAAATCAAACATAAAACTTTGGAATCAACGTGAATTCCTTTGTGAAATGCAAATTAACTAAGCATAAAAATCCTGTGGGATTATTTGTTTTTTCAAAGGTTATATATGGGTTATGAGAAGAAACTTAAAAATTCAAAGATTGGTTTTGGGGAAGTAGAGCAGCAGCCTGAAATGAAAATCCAGAATCTTAGGAATGGAAACCAATTTTTTCCACTTGCTTCTAGAACTCTAAAATTATAATGAAGATCAAAGGGAAAATGTAGCTTATTATACAAAGATTCATTACACATAGCATTTTCTCACACATCCAATGCAAAAATCAAAATATGCTGTTTTTTAAAAGTAGAAACTGTTTTATTATTTATGGGGGGCAATAATGGTAACTAGCTGCAAAGTTGCTGCCTTTTGCTGTTTTCTTGCTGATGTGAATTTGTGGATAAATTCCAAGATAGAAGTATTGGCATTAAAAGGAGTACAAGATAAAACTCAGAAAATGGCTGGGAAAGAACTAATGACAAAGTGTTGGCATTACAAAGGTACTGTAGGAGCTAAACTCTGAAACTGATCAGTAAAAAGAAGTCATATAACACTGACATGGTCCCATCTCATACTGAGCAATTGGGACCTTTAGAAATGAGATTTTGCTCCAACCCAAAATGTCAGAACATTTTGTTATGGACAAAGGGCAGACAAATGACATAGACACCAGAAAATAGAGAAGGAAATGAAACTTAGAGAAAGGTGATGATAGAACACTAACAGACTTGCATATTTCTAAAAGAGTTTTTTAAATTTCTTGTGCTTTTTCTTTTTAAAAAAAATTGCTTTAAAAAGTTCATTCATGAACTGGTGCCAGTGCTTATGATGAGGTGTCCAACAGAAAACATTGATGCTGATGGCGTCTACATTTTGTACTTCACTTCCAGAAGCTGAATTTTATTTTACAGATATTTAACTTCCTAACAGTTAAAGCTCTCCCTCATATATATAGATGAGTCTGCTGATCTACAATCAATATTTCATGTTTGTGCAGATGCTTTTCTGGTGTTGCTGACAGTTTCACTAAGTAAGACTCTCTCTATTAATCCAATCTTCTTTTGTGACTATGAGTTTGTATTTCTCAGAGAACAAGCTGCAGCAAAGATACAACCCAAATACAAAACTAATTTTTCCATCCAGGCAAAGCTGCTCTGTTCATTTGAGCATTTACTCCATTGAGTTATTTAATACTGATTACTTTACTTCCCTCACTCTTCATAAGTTGAACAGAAACCACTTAAGGTTTAGGTAAAATAAGGAACAAAATCCATGTGATAGTTTTGTCTAAGCTTGGTGACAAAGAAATAAATCATATGTCAGAAGCTCTGAACATTTCATTCATTGTTTTTGAAGTTCTTTTTTTGAAAAAGATTTTTTGATGTTCTTTTTTTTTTTCAACCATTAAAAATTCAGGATTTGGAAAAGTTTGTTTTTAGATTCAAATATTGATGAGCCACTTACTAGATGCTTGGGGCGTGAACATAACTTAAAGATGTTATCTTCAAGAAGATTCAGACTTGTTGGGGAGATAAGACATACCCCCAGGAAACCTTAGGAAATTCACTCTGGAGTGAATAGTATAGATTTCTTTAAGAGTTTGAAGAGGGATATTGAAATATTCAGGAAAACCTGCATGGACAAGATGGGACTTAAATTAGGTACATCTGGAAAGATAGTCATCAACTCAATCAAGGAAAAGGAGAATACGTAGGTGTTTCTCAGTAGAAAGAAGTTTTCTGAACAAAGGAAAGTTCAGAAGCAGGATAAGCACAGGCTGGTACAAGTTAGTGCAATTAGCAGAGCGGTTGATGAAGTTTTATACTGGAGAAAACATAGAAATTAGGTACAGATTGTGAAACAGATGCACACAGTTGAGAGCCTTGAATACCAGGCAAGAAGACACTGAAGTTCCTGAGGAAGGATGTGACAACCACAAAGGCAATGTTCCAGAAATATTCATTGGGTGGTGGGTGTGGCATGAAATGATACTGGTGGCGGTGAGGCTGGTTGGGAAAAGTTTTCTGTAATTCAGATGTTATGTGAACAGAAATTTGACCAGGGTGGTAGCAATGGTTATGCTAAGAAAAGAGTTGATATGAGATGTATTACAATGGACAGATTTAATTAGCTTTTGAGACTCACTATATGTCAGAGATAAGAGGAAAGAAAAGTCAACAATGGCCTCCAGATTTTAAGCCTGAATTGGGTGACTAATGGCTATCCTTACAACACATTGGTGAAAACCAGGGAAGAGGGGAATTGTGGAGATTATAAAAATCACTTTTAAAGAATATATTTGCTGCCTTGTCATAATTTCTGTAATGATGAGCCAATAGCAATGTCCCAGGAGGCATTTGGAAATGCTGTGTTTGAATTTGGTGAAGATTGTTCAGACCAGACTAGAGCTTTGATCTCTAACCTTTTGTTTAGGAGTAATAGCTAAGCCACAAAAATAGAGAAAGCCCCCAAGAGTGTGTGTATGAAGAACTCATAAGTGAGCCAGAGACAGCTTGGAAGAGCACTGACTGAGAAGCAGGAGGAGCAAGGGAGAAAGAGGAACCAGGAGGTGTGAGTGTGTAGAAGAGAGGGGGAAACAGAGACACAGAGAGAGAGACAGAGACAGGAAGAAAGTAAAAGGACTGTCACTGAACTCCAGGGAGGTGATGCCGAGGAGGAGGAGGGCAATACTACAGAAGGTCAAGCTGCATGAATGACTTGAAGATCTGAAAACTGGTCAGTTCCAGCCTTCTGTGGAACAATGAAAGGTTCTTGATAAAGGGCAAACTTTATCCTCTTTTGCTGAGGTGAGACATCTTTCAAAAAGAATTGCAAAATTATGTTTCTGCAAGAAACTTAATCTACATAATCTATCTTTGAGTTTCTTTTTTAAAGCATCCATTGCCCAAATGGTAAAAATTTGGAACAATTTCATACCTGCAAATTGATTTTTTAATAGTAAATTTGGTCATGGTCATCTAAATTTCATCTCTAATTGCAATAAATTGTTAAAGGATGCATTAAGGTATTTAGTTCTTCTCAGATCTTCTGGCATGACAGAAGCAAAGAAGATATTTTAATCAATTCAACTTTCTTACCAAAGAACAAAAGAATACAATATGGTTAACTTTCATCTCCATCAGGGGCACAGGGCTTTTCGGACATACGTAGAGGTTTATGAGCATAAAACCGAGAACAATTAGCACTCAAATTAATGTTACATGAGATTCAACATCTGGTAAGTATGTCGTCATTTTGGGTCATAGACCACCTGCCAGGCTAAATGTTCATACAACTGCAATTTACTCTGCATACAAATCAAATAAGAATGATACTTTAAAAATATTTTTTTCTAAACTTAACAGTATGAACGTAAGGGCCTCTCACATTTTAAAACTTCGACTAGAAGTTAATAATAGATCGAACACACAAGATGAAACATATAGGTTGGAAAGGAACAGAAAATACTTTCATTTTTGCAAGCATGTTTTATAATAAATTAGCTGTAGTGCTAACATTAGTCTCACTAGTCAATCTAATCACTGCCACAATTAGTATCAGTCTCCTCTTTATCCACCAAATATTTAAGAGCAAGAAGAAGTCAACCTCTCAAAGTCCTCATGTTATTTATGTTATCGAGCTCTCAAACATCTGGCTGCTTCTGGCAATAGAGCTGCACCAGAAAATGACAGATCTCAAGATGCTCCCTGCAAACCCACTACAAACACCAGCCTACGGACAGCGTACCCCAATCACTTCTGAACTTCGCCATTCTGCGGCCTCCTATCACTTCAATGTAGGCCTTCAAGTTTGAAAGGTTTCCTTCCAGGAGCCCTCACTGTGCTAATGGATTTTAGCCCTGGGATCCAGAAGCTTCTATGACTGGATACTCTCTGGATTTGTGTGGAGGTCAGAGCGGCAGTCTGAGTTAGTGTCCTTTTTATTTTTACTTTGTTGCTTTTTCATGTGATCCGGTTATTGGCAACTTCAGCAAAACCGGCGAACTCTTCCCTTACTAAATAGAGCGAGACGGTGTTAGGTTGGAAGCAGAGGGTGTGTCTGTGATGATCTAATGCAGATTTCAAAAGCAAAGAAACTTCCTGCACTTTTGAAATTGAAATGCAGACATCACATTTTTACCTTGCTTATAGAAATGAGATATCCTTTAAAAAAGAAGCGGTTTGTAATTCAAACACCAACTTAAAAGGCATGTTGAAAAAGCACGTTAAAGCACGCAAAAGTTACTCTTAGTTTTGAGAACTCTTGTGTGCTTGATGTACCCTTTCAGACAGGGTAGGAAATGTTTTATCTAGAATCACGTCTGTTAAAACTATTTTTTGGCATTGCCATGCTTCTGGAATACGTTTCCCATTGATTTTCGGAGTGATGATTATTGTCGTGGCCAAATTGTCCTGGGGATAGTTTTGGGAGTTAAGTTTTGATCTCCAGCTGCCTGACTTTCAATTCTGGCCGCACCATTTGCTCACTGTGTGACCTTAGGCAAGTTTGCAATCTCTTCTTGAAGCTTCAGTTTTGCCATCTGTAAGGTGGGCATAATAATATGCCCTGTCCTGCATGGCTGTTGAGTGAAAAAGATAATCCTGAAAAAGTATATAACACACAAGTGCCAGATAAATGTTAGCCCTCAAGAATCTCAAGGAATTTCCTGATCTTGAGTCACCAAAGAAAGACTAAAGCATGTCTAATATATTTTGTTCTGTATGTTTAAAAGATATTTTGTGACATTTTCATTTTTTCAATAATAAGCATACATGTTAACTCTGTCTGACAAGCATGCCCTATTTACTTAACCAAATGTGCCAAAGAGCTTTGAAAAATTGTTGTTCTGGGGAAGGGTTTAAGGTGGCTATTGCATATGGGGTGTAGAATGGGGTACAGTCATGAGGGTGGGTGGTCAATGTCCCAGGCTCTAAACAGAACAGCTCTACTTTCAGCAACTTTAAATATTGGGCTTCTTAGTAGATTTTAGTTTGAACAAAGTGTTCTGTAGCTAAAAACAGGAATGGAGGATGCCAGGGAGAGGGTATAAAAACACTCATAGTTTACTATGTCTATTACTTATTTTAAAGATTTATTTATTTATTTATTTATTTATTTTAGAGAGAGACAGTAAAGAACAGGAGAAGGGGCAGAGGGAGAGAGAATCTCAAGCAGACTTTGTGCTGGGCTCAGAGCCCCCATGAGGGGCTCAATCCCAGGACCCTGAGATCATGACCTGAGCCGAAATCAAGGGTCAGCTGCTTAACTGACTACGCATCCCAGGCACCCCGTGTCTATTATTTTTTAAAGACATATAACAGATAAATAGTGAAGACTATATCTGAGTCATTACCATTTAAGTTCTGATTCTACGTTAAAAATTGACATTTAACTAAATCATAATTCAAGGATATTTGAAATTTCATCTTTTTTCCCTTTCTGGCAGTGTTAAGTAGGGAGAGCTCATTAAACCCTCAGTTCATCATCCTTCATTTGTGAAGTCTATCACAATTAACCAAAGCATATTACTCAGAATGGAAATGAATTAAGTGAATCTGGCCACCAAGACTCCGTAGATGACATTTGCCCCATATCAAAAGTAATCAAGAGCCAAGCAAGCCTGAGGCAGAATACAGTAGTGAGGTGCATGGTCTCTGGAGTCAGACTGCCAGGTATGAATCCTGCTTTGTCCACTTACAGGTTATGTTCTTGTGTAAGTCACCTACCATCTGTGTACCTCAACTTCCTATTCATAAAATGGGGACAATAGCACCAATTTTGTAAAGTTATCGTGAGGATATAAAAAGACATTGCACAGGAACTCCCAGGTGGCTCAGTCAGTTAAGCCCCCAACTCATGATTTCGCCTCAGGTCATGATCTCAGGGTCCTGGGACCAAGCCCCACCTTGGGCTTCATGCTCAGAGTGGAATCTGCTTGTCCCTGTCCCTCTGCCCCTCCCCCTGCTTACTCATTCTTGCTCTCTCTCTCTCTGTATCTCTAAAATAAATAAATGAATAAAATCTTTAAAAAAAGAGAGAGAGAGAGAGAGACAATCTGAACAAAGTACTTAGAACAAGGGAAGGTAGAATGTAAGTACTCAGTAAATAATAGGTCTCATGGTCATTAAGTATATGAGTTTGTTTTACAACCATTTTCATGACACTTGAATTATTTCCAAGTCTAATTGCAAAAGTCAGTACATTTGTCATTTCAAATTTTCTTCAACTATGGGAGGGATGGTAACTAAATTAGCCTGATGTTTTAATTCTTACTTAGTACTTGTTCTCTTTCCTTTCATATAACATTATTTCTTTAAATCTTAAACTATGAACAGAAAAATCAAATTCTCTTGAAAAGAGCACAGAGAAAACTATTAAACCTGCAAGCTGGTCCTGAATTTTCTATTATTTTGAATATGGGGAAAGAGCTCCATGTAATCCAACCATACTTTACTACTATGTTCTGTATGTGTTTATATTTTAAGAAAAGTATAAATAATGAAATGCAATTCTGATATAGCATCTATTTGACATTTTGATGCATATACTTTTACTTTGTACCTTTAACATTTCTATTTGTCATGTATTCCAAGTACAATTCCTGAAATTTAGGAGGAAGAAATACCCTTTGTTATCAAAGTTTTTAGTTCATTCCAGTTGTATTTCAGATCTTCAAGGACTCCACATATTGCCTCAGACAGTTGACTGGTCATCTTTTCCTCCCCAACAATATCTCTTGACCCTTGGGTTCAAAAACAAAGAAGATGGGAAATTTTTGGAAAAATTATCAAGTAGGAAGCTGCCTACATTTACAGGTAAATCACCTGGACTTTTTATTATCCTTTAATGCTGTTATAAGTCAGGAATTGTGCATTCTTCATCAAGTCTTAATCATCATAAAGTCTAGCATATAGTAGGGCTAGGCCCCCCAAAAATGTTTGTCAGGTTACAATGAACTCCTTCCAATCTTCTTTGTGGGTTAGTTAACAATACCTGGGATTCAGGTTCCCTCAAGACCAATGCAATTCTAGAGGGTCTGCCCTCCCTCACTCAAACCATCTCACTCCAACCGCACTATCACCAGTGCCTAAGCATAGGACACTTAAAAATACAACTTTTTGTCATCATCAATTAACAAATGTAGAAGAAAATTATCCAAAATACTTCCATGAAATCAAAAATATGGCCAATGACAACCTTAAATCACTTGGATTATCTGCTATTATATTGATATCTGTTCCACTCTTATGTAATTAACTGAGAACTTACATCTCCTGAAGAGTTACAACAGTTAAATGGTATTCAGTAATTCTGTCGGAACTTCCAAAACTCAAGAAAATATTCACATGGAGTCGAAGTCTCAGATTTGTTGGCAAAATTCACGACCAGGTTGAATTTATTCCTTCAGCTCTACCCACATAATTAAGGATTTGTGTTTTGTCTGGCACTCTATCCTCTGAGGCTTATCTCAACTTCAAGCTACATCCGAAGTCAATGGGATCTGCCCACTTGAATAATACCTGGGAGGAATAAGACAACAATCAGACACATTTATGACAACATTTTTTCACAAGTCAGGAAAAACATACTCTGCAGAGAGGGATGAATTGTTATAGGCTGTCTCTTAGATCTCTCAATCAGGAAACACAACAAAATGAATAAATGATAGTCTCTAAAGGGCAAAGTCTCCTCCGCCTTTTTCCTCATAGATCTTTCATTGTTATGCATGTGGTCTAGGGATGGTGCTAGTTTCTACACTAAAGATTTCATATCTATTAACATTGAGATATCTGTTTATAGCTTGCTAAAGAAAGCATTTTGAAATGGAAGTCTGGAAAAAGTAGTATAAAAGTTTATTGTTATGATTTTTAGAACATAAAACTCCCTTCAGTCTGCTGACCAAAGAAGACACAGTGAGACACATGGAGACAATGGGGAAGCGAATCTTGCCAATGTTGGATTTTATTAGAAGCACCCAATTGAATGTAGGTGTATGAGTCTTTTATATTTGACCAGTGCACAAATATTAGACAATTGTAGAAGTATGGAAAGTTTATGGTGCAAATATTGCAAGTTTTGGAGGATTTTAGAAACATTCATGGTAAATCTTTTCTGCAAAACCAAGCAAAGTTTAGCTAATGATTTAATTTTTTATATTTTAAAACATACTACCATCCTACACTTTGCAATTTACAGCATTTATTAGTCTAGCGGCTCTTTGAAGAGCTTTTTCTTTGTGCCTTCCTGCTATCTAATTCAAGCTTGCAGTCCATTTCTCACTTCAAATCAATAACAAAATTTTATTAAACACAGTGTTTCCCCATTTCATATCCTGGGCTATTATACATAACTATTTTGTTACCTACACAAGAATTTGAGGGTTTCAAGCCAGTGCCTCCACACCACACTGATACAGTAGGTGCTTCCCTAAGCATTGGCAATTGATCTTTGTATACCCTTAGGGTAAGTTATCTAATCCCCTTTTTTGATCTGGGGAAAAGGCACCCTTTCTACTTTTCAGTGTTAAAAAGCCCAGAATTCGACCTGAATTATGCTGTGCTGTGCACCCTTTCTACTTTTCAGTGTTAAAAAGCCCAGAATTCAACCTGAATTATGCTGTGCTGTTTTACAAAATTTAAGCCATTATACTGAAAGTACATAAAGGGAACTTCTCATTAACAGGCTATAAAGGCTGCAGATTTCCCCTTTTTAAAATATTTTTCAAAAGGCCTGTAAGCAGAAAATTTTGAAGAATTTTCTTTTTGTGGCTTTCGTATTACATCATTGATTTGATGTTCTTACCTTACAAGGGGAACCAAGGGGGTCATCACAAACAGCTACTTAACATCTGTTCAGCAGTTTATCTGCTCAATAACATTATTCAGCATTTTAGAAAAGCTATAAAACCCCTAATCTATTTGCATGATTTGTAATTCTATGCATTACAAATACAAAAGCACATTTTTACCGATTTTGCTACCACATAGCTCCCCCCTCCCCATAACTGTGTTCCAGTCAGTTATCTCCCCTATATTTCTCTTATGAAGAAATCCATCTCTGTTTTCTTACAGTCCTAGAGGCTAGAAGTCCAAGATCACGGTGTCAGAATGGTCAGAGGGCCTGATGAAGGCCCTCCTTCTGGCTTGCAGACTTGTACCTTGTCTCACATGGTAGAGAGCAAGCTCTCTGGTGTCTCTTTTTATAAGGACATCAATCCCATCATGAGGACTCCACCCTCATGACCTTGTCTAATCCCAAAGGCCTCATCACCATACCATCACATTGAGGGTTAGGACTTCAATATATGAATTTTGGATGGACACAAACATCAGTTTACAGCAATCTCATTGGCTCTACCACAAATTTAGGTCCTATTCTCCAATGTACCTTCTATCATAACCTCCTCTAGCCACACACACACCACCACCAACCTCCCCATCTTAATTAGAAATCCACATACATCATCCTTGTCATCATCAGACCCTTGCACATAGTAGGATCTTAGATAACAAGAACCGTCACCACAGAGCATTATTTTACCTCATCGGTTCATGGTTAGCTTAGCAGAGCCGGTGTACTAGAAGTTGTCGAAGTGATCAGTCTGTGTCCTGGCTCTTTGGGGCAATACCTGCCATACCTTGTCAGGATGCTGGCCACATCACCTCTTGCCAGCTCATATCTCGGTGTGTTGTGTATGCAGGTTGAGCCTATCTAGGCATCATGCACTTTTTAAATGTTCTTAACTCAGTTTCTTTTCACCCTTCAATGGGCATTCTAGCCACTTGGAAATTGGTATATGCATGTATCTTTATGTGTCTACAAAGGAGACTTGAAAACCATAGCTAAGATTCTTGGCATCTAATTAATAACTCAATCTTCTTTAAAATAAGTCAGTACCACTTCGCTAAGTGCAAGGAATTTTATCAACATTTCTTTGTTAGCTTCTATGGGAAATAACAGTTTTTGGAAGATCATATCAAAGAGTTTAATGGAATTGAAGCAAGTGAGCCAGAAGGTACCTAGGGACCACAAGTATATCCAAATATTAGCCTGAAGGTTTTTTATTATATGCCCAACCACAGCTTCATAAAGCAGGACTGAATAAAATTGGCTGCAAAGGTAACCTAGCTTAATGAAGCAAGTAATGAGTTGGTGAGTAGAAATTATTCCTACATGGTACCATTAACTGTGACCCAAGAAGCACTCAACAGTGTTTTTAAGATTCCCTGAAGTGTGTTTTTACTTGTCACATAGCGAATGCTGTCCACTTGAATGTTTGGGTATTGCATCGTTCTTATTAGTTGTCACCCTCACTTGTGATGCCTCTAGATGAAGACTTTTGTCCAAGGTTGTGCTCTGTCTGTGTAACCTTAAGGCAAGTCATTTAGCCTGCTATTTTTTCTCATTTATTAAATAAGCTGATATCTGCCAGGCCCACCTCACAGAGTTGTTGTGAGATCCAAAGTACATAATCCATGTTGAAGCACTTTGTTAAGAATTACAAATTTCAGAAGTTTTAATTATTCGTATTGGTTTTTAGTGTTCTTTGACAAAAGGACTGTTTTATAGACCTTTCTTTTTCTTGATACAAGTGTGTACTCTGAAATTACCTATTCTTCTAAAATGAAGATTATGCAAGTGTCCTATGGATTCCTTTTTTTTTTTTCCTTAGATCACTAATGTGCTCAGATCTACTCACAAAGGCAGGATTGGAGGTGTAATCTCCAGCCATGGAGTAGATCTAATAACCACAGTAGGCCTTCTCAGGGAATGTGAATTTTCACTTCTTCCCATAAGATGATAGAAGGAGACAATGGCATTCCTGGTATGAGGGGGGTTTCTGTGTATCAGGCATTGATTCCTCTGACACTCTGATCCCAGTTTCCTTATCTTTATAGATTCCTTTACTAGGCATACAACAATAACACATGGCCAAACAAGAATGATTCTGACACTGGAAGAGTTATAATCTAAAATATTCTACCACCTTCCCACATGATGGCTTTTAATCCCACTGAACATCAATCCCATTCAACCAGTAGCATGCTCTAATGGTATTTTTCCTTCTCTGGATCCTAGTCCTAATTGTTTCACGTGTTACCGGATGCCACTGTGCTTTTCCATTCATTAACTTTATTGGCTGCTGTCAGTTTCAAACCTTATGTACTGTGCTTCCTGGGCTAAATGTTGAAGAGTTAAAATAATAAAATCTCTTGCCATGCATGAAGCCTTCTTCACAGGCTGACTTGCCAAAAAATGACCTAACCATGTTTTTAATACCTCATTAATTTTACTTTTAATTTCCTCTAAGTGAAGCATAAAAAATGTTTACATATACACATTTGAAATGAACAGTAATATGCATTTCCTATCCCTTTCTGGCAATTAATGTTTCTATATGTATGTCAAATGGAAATATATTCCAAACACTTGGGCTCTGCTTTCTGGTGGTATTATGTAGTACCATTTATTTGCCACACATTTAACCATACCTGCTGTTGAACCTAGACAATTCCCTGACTGAAGCCTTCATTTGTGCTTGCTATTTACCTAACCTTCATTGTACCTGTGTGAGGTTTTAGCTTCAATCTTGGCCACTTTATTACACTCTCTCCAGCAGCTAAGGACCCCTTTGATCTCTCCTGAAGTCTCATACGGAGGGCTACTTCTCCTTTAGATTTAGCTCTTGGTAACATTAGATGTTTAAGCTACTTCCTTCATGTTTCACTATTTCCTTTATTTTCTTAAAGCAACAGCATTAAAACATTCCTCCTGGCGTTAGATATCAATTTGTATTTCTTTTTCTCTTTGTCTCTCAAAGACTCCCATCTTGTATAGGTAAAATACTAATCTATAGTTTCCTGACAACCAAAACTGCATTGACTTTGGGGAGAGGAGGAAGATAGGTGACTATTAGCAGTCAACTATGTTCTGTCCCTAGTATCTGATTTGTATGGAGCACTTCCTGTTTTGTTATGCATCCAACAATCAAACTAACAAAACACCATTGCCTTCCACTATTTTTATTGTCCTGATGTTTTGGAAAATTACACTGATAGATTATGTTCCCAAGCAGACTGCTGTTGTTTCTGCTCTTTGGAGTTGAGTCACTACACTACCTTCCTACAAGGAGCCCCATTGTTTATTTTAAAGAAGAACAAAGAAAGTAATTTTTCTTCAGAAAGAAAATGGTTTCTCCTGCAACTTGCTTTTCTCTATTTGACAGTATCCCATTGTTTAGCTGCATGTTTAAACTAAATGGGTAGGCTAGCTATTTTGTCAAGTCATAGAAGGGATCCCAAATCCACAATTTGCAATCATCTCTCCTATAGGTTTATAGGTTTTCAGATAAATGATTAATCATAAAGAACAAATTAGCAGGGATGCAGGGACATTAGTCAAGGGTCATAGATAGGTGTTAGGGAGACACACAGCAAATACAATGTAATGGTGCTCAACCTTCCTGTATTACCAAGATTCTAGAAAAATGCCAACTTCTAGAGGTCAGTGTCCGTCAAAATATGAGCATGACATTTCAGAAGGAACTGCTTTGCAAATTCAAGTTGAAATTCAGGTGCTCTTTAGTAATGCTAGTTTCTAATAATTTTTCTCTTTAGAAGAGATTCTATTTGAAGAACAAAAAATCATGTCTGCCTTTTCTAATGTCTGGGGAGAAAAATCTGTTTTATAAGCATGCACAAACTAAAATAGTCCTTGTTCAGATACTAGGCTTTAAGATGGTGGTTTGTTCAACTTCCATTTGAGATGTTTGAAAATTGGGGTGGGGAGGCACTTAGCTAAATTTCAGGTTTCTAGGGCCACATATCAAGAGATTCATGATTCGCCAAGTAAGGCGCGGGACTCTGCCTGTTAACAAAACCTCGTGATTCTGGTACAGGTGGTCCAATAGGAACCTTGTCATAAAGGAACACTGGTCATCCAGACTTTCTCTTCTCACACCAGGATGCAGAATGCAATTGCCAAATTAAATCCTCCTGTGACTTCCCACTTCTTACCATCCTACAAACACAACAGAAATCCAAAGATTTCTATTAACCTTAGATACCCTTCTCCTATCAAGCACTACAATTTGTATTAAAATTTTTAGAGAAGGTAATATCTCCTTTTTTATGGCTGGACCTAGAAAAACACATAAAGTGGGCTACCTTATTAAAAGTATGCCTTATCTTAAGAAAGACCAAAATAGGGTGCCTGGGTGGCTCAGTTGGTTAAGCATCTGCCTTTGCCTCAGGTCATGATCCCAGGGTCCTGGGATCAAGCCCTGCATCAGGCTCCTCACTCGGTGGGTGGTGAGCCTGCTTCTGCCTGCAGCTTCCCCTGCTGTGCTCTCTATCTCTCTATCTCTCTCTGACAAATAAATAAAATCTTAAAAAAAAAAAAAGCCAAAAATACTGTGGGGGGTCATGGTCCCTACAAATGTATGCAGTAGCCTATTTCAAGATGGATCGTATCAGTTGTTATAATGGTTCAAGGAGCCAGAATCAAACACTATAATACCACAAGGAAGGGAACCAGAATCCAAGGCCATCCAGTGAGAACTAAAGATAAAAGCAGAGCCAGAGATTTAATGTAAGCCATTGGGGTAGACAGAATTCAACTTGCACAACATTTTTGAGGATTCAACTTGCATAGAAAGTATTCTTTTATAGAAACAAGACAATAGGGATGCCTGGGTGGCTCACTCGGTTAAGCACCTGTCTTCAGCTCAGGTCATAATCCCAGGGTCCTGGGATGGAGCCCCACATCGGGCTTCTTGCTCAGCAGCGAGCCTGATTCTCCCTCTGCCTGCAGCTCCCCCTACTTATTCTCTTTCTCTCTGACAAATAAATAAAATCTTTAAAAAAAAAAAAAAAAAGAAAAGAAAAGAAGCAAGACAGTAAGCAACTCTTAGCTCCTATGATGCTTTGGTGACAGATTAAGTCACCCTTTTTAATGGACATAACTTTGTGAGATCCCCACTAAGAGAGTGGAATGCATGTTCAGTTTCAGTCCCCTTTTTTCCCCTCAGCCCAGGCTCCTTATGCAGGAATCTTTCTGAACAGTCTTGAAAAGCATTCCCTTTTATATACATTCATCTGTTTGAAGGAAAGATACAGACAATTCTCTAAAATAATGGAAACAAACATTTATTTGTGCTAGGTACCCATTGCTTCAAAGGATGTAAATATATTACAATAATCCCTGACTTCGATCCCTAGGGAAAGGTCTATTTCTGTGATTTTGTTCTAAAACATTTCCTTTTACTGGGAGACTAGGGGAGTTTCCACGGGTGCTCAGGTGTGATGGAGAAGTTGCAATACGCCAGCCTCCTCAGCCGACTGCAGAGAGTAAAGGAGCAGTCCCAGGTGATCAATCAAGCAATGGCGGAGCTAGCAACTATTCCCTATCTACAGGACATCAGTCAACAGGAGGCGGAATTGGTAAGTGTTTTTCTTTGTTTAAGGCTTTCACGGGCCCTGGGCTAACAGAAGAGTGATATGTTCTGAAAAGAAAAAAAATTGTGAGAATCAATGTAGTCTGAGGGCAAACTGCCCAACCCTCCTGAGGCATTTTAATAAAGAAACTGGAAAATGCAGAAAGGTGTTTCTGCCTTTATTTGCTCTCATCTACTAGCTTCCATTTTTATAGCAGGAACTTTGTGTTGTGTAAAAACATGGAAAAGGGCTGATTATTCATATCGTGGATCAGGCTTTTTGTTTTAAATAAAGTGTAATTATAATAAATTATTTCTTAAACTCCAAGATAAGTTAATATATAATTTTCTTGTAAGGGAAAGTGAGAGGACAAGAGTAATTGCTATATAAAAACCAACCCTACAGGGGCGCCTGGGTGGCACAGCGGTTAAGCGTCTGCCTTTGGCTCGGGGTGTGATCCCAGCGTTATGGGATCAAGCCCCACATCAGGCTCCTCCGCCATGAGCCTGCTTCTTCCTCTCACACTCCCCCTGCTTGTGTTCCCTCTCTCGCTGGGTATCTCTATCTCTGTTGAATAAATAAATAATAAAATCTTAAAAAAAAAAAACAAAAAACAAAACCAACCCTACAAAATAGTCTTTATAGTTTTCTTAGTCACTTCTAGTGTCATATATATGTTGGCATTGCCAACACACACACACACTGGTACATTTTTTTAAGATTTATTTATTTGATAGAAAGAGAGAGCACAAGCGCGGTGAGGGGCAAAGAGAGAGGGAGAGAGAGAATCCTCAAGCAGACTCCCCAGTGAGCAGGGAGCCCAACACGGGGTTCAATCCTAGGACCCTGAGATCATGACCTGAGATGAAATCGAGAGCTGGCCACTTAACCAAATGAGCCACCCAGGCGCCCCCACACTGGTACATTTAGGTAAAACAGTTGTTTCGTTGGAGGGGAAAATGTAGTTAGTCAAATGATTTTTTTTAACTAAATTGACCAATTAACTCATAAAACACAGAGCCAGTCAAAAATTAGTTGAAGGAATATCTCACAGAAACAATCTTCGAATAGATGTGTATTTATAACCATAATTAATATTAGAAACGATGGCTCCTTGTTCATAAAAGTATTGCTAACCAGTGTGAGGGCCATTCGAGGAAAGGTAAAATTTACCATATATGGAAATCCTAATGTGTCAGAGG
This sequence comes from Ailuropoda melanoleuca, assembly GCF_002007445.2. NCBI lineage: Eukaryota > Metazoa > Chordata > Mammalia > Carnivora > Ursidae > Ailuropoda > Ailuropoda melanoleuca. Next base: position 89,653,984 of record NC_048218.1, read on the forward strand.
GAAGGGCTCTAATTGAAGTAGCTAAAACTAATTATAGACCTGAATTGAACTCACAGAGCAGGGATGAGAAGAACCCAAACTGATCACCTGTAATTTTCAGATAACTAAAGCAACCCTCCCTCTTTGAGCTTTTAAAGTTGTAACAAATTAATCCATCAAGAAATGAACTGCCACCATTTATAATGTTCATCTGACCCTGTAAAAGGATATTAAATAAATACCAATATTCAAAGTAAGTATATAAAATGGTCTGACTAGCCAAATAATAAAACTATGCACACTAAAGTTTAAAACTGTGGGGTGAAAAAAAAGTCTATTGATCAAGGAATTACTAAGTCAAAACTGGCAAGAATACTTTCTAAACCTTTACAGTTGTATGCGGCAGAACTCCTTCTAAAAGGCTAAGAGTTTATCCTACCACTCATAAGGCATTCAGGAATGCAGTAAGTATGGAGTTTTCAAAGTGCATATTATAGCCAATTTTAGATGATTAATGCTCCTCTGAGATAAGAGGAAGCAAAAAAAAAAAATGTTAATTTAAGAAGCTGGCACAGTGTTGATCCTATCTTCCTGAAAAGCACATTCAAGATTTAAATGAAAAATACAGGGGAGTTTCCTGCTCTTAGGTTTTCTTAACCACATAGCTGCAGCTTNTGAAAAGCACATTCAAGATTTAAATGAAAAATACAGGGGAGTTTCCTGCTCTTAGGTTTTCTTAACCACATATCTGCAGCTTTTTTTTTTTTTCTGGAAATAACTTAGATTTCCAAATATAGACAAAGAGCATCAAACTAGCATTATTGACATCTTTTACTCACATGTTAGTGCAATAGGCCACTAGCTGAAATCTTGGAAAATAGGATTTCATGGGATATTTGCATAATGTATATGCCTACTAGGAAAAAAATTAAGGTATATGGATGTATATGTACAGGCCAAATATTTAAAAATCACATATCTTGCAAGATTTCATCACCTTAAGTAATAGATTTTACTTTCCAACTTCCAAGATTAGGTTAACCTAGAAAATAAATCCTAGTAATCTCTTTTATGATGCTACATAAACAAGGAGTGCTCAATAGAAGAGTCTTGAATGACTCAACTCTCTGCCCTCCTGCTTTAACTCTGCAATATCTAAAGTACAGAGAGATTACGCAAGAGTTCATACTCTGATGCCACAGTGAACTGAACTGGCACTTATTCTTTTCTAGAAAACTTTCTTGTTTAGATCTGAATATCACATGGCTTAATGCAGCTTCATTACTTTGCAGCCACATATGCGGCATGTGTACAGGATTGTTTTAAGTTGGAATACGGCAGTTTTGGGCAAAGGGTGGAATTTTCTAAACTTGCCTTTGAAAAAGGCAACTTGGTTATTTTGAAATTTTAGAAAATAAAAGAATAGTAAAAGAATTTAAATGAGCTACATCCTTTAAAAGGCAATAAAACAGCGCAATTTTAGTATTGTCCTCGGGTGAGCTTTTGCATGATGCCTGGAATTATGATACATTAGCCTCAGGAGAAAATACTAAAATGCGTTCATGTACTACTTGCCATTTCCTGAGAGAATTAACTACTGCCTTCATTCTTTACAATCCAATTCTGTTTTTTACAAAACATCAACACTTACTACATTAAAACCTATATGTTTTCTACAAATTTTCAAGAAGAATCTTTTCATTGTTACAATATTTTATATCTGCAATAATACTTGGTAATGACTGAAGACGAGGTGGCAGTGTTCATTGTCGGAAAGATGAGTAATAAAATCATCATTGTACAAATGATTTTTTAATTAGGTTTTAATCTGTGTATTTAGAGAAGTTATTTCTGTGTGAATTCCACACTGATAATTTTTATCTTGGCACCACAGCTGCAGTCACTAATGGCAGATGCTATGGACACCCTTGAAGGAAAAAGAAATGACAAAGAACGTGTGTGGAATACAATCCAGAAGGTAAGACTTTCAGCTGAAGGGAAAAGACGTATTATTCTCAGAGAAAATGTCCATCTTGGGTCAAATCTGTTTAGAAGATAAAAAGAACAGAAAGCTCTTCAGGTTGTTTTATAGTTTGTTTTCTTTTTTAAATAAATGCAGCTATCTCCCTGGAAGTATAACCAGAATCACAATGGATATATATCACGTTTCCTTGGGTCTGCTTCTCCAGCAGCTTGTGGTCATATGCTTTCATGGGTCTTCTTATGTTCATTTTCATACTCCATTTTCATTATGAGCTTCTTCATTATCGGTTATTATAGATTTTTTTCAAGCCGTCTTCCCCCCCAACACTCTCCCCACTCAAGGAGTAAGGGCTACATTTCAGGGAGCTACAAAGAAGCTAACACGTTACGTTTGGGTGGAGGAGTAACACACCGGCTGTTAGAAGTAGAGGAACGCCCTTTCATTGGCTGCCTGAGTTAAATAAAACAAGCACAGGGCTGCACCTAGCACCAGGTACTCGGAAGGCTCGTGTGGCACTACACAGCTCTCTGACAATGTAGGAGGGAATAATGTTGAGTCTCCAGTCCAGTTAAAGGTGATAAATTCTAGTCAATCTACTCTCCATTCAGTCTCCTCCAATCACTTTCAGAACCCATAAAGAGNAGCACAGGGCTGCACCTAGCACCAGGTACTCGGAAGGCTCGTGTGACACTACACAGCTCTCTGACAATGTAGGAGGGAATAATGTTGAGTCTCCAGTCCAGTTAAAGGTGATAAATTCTAGTCAATCTACTCTCCATTCAGTCTCCTCCAATCACTTTCAGAACCCATAAAGAGAAAACTGGTGTCAGATATGAGAAGAGCAATCCAAAGAAACCTCTGGTTTAAGAGGTAACAGTCAGCCATGATGGATTCGAGTGCATTTGAGGAAATGGGTGTCTTCTGTAATCAGCTCAGAGGTCCTATGGTAAATGCATAGAACGGAAATTAACTGAACTCTGCAAATATTTGTTGACTTACGTGCTGGAAAGAACACTGGGTATTAAGGGTATTGTTCTGGACAATATAAACATAGCCCCTGCCTATATGGGCCTTACCATCTAGGAAAGAAGACAAGTATACAGCTACAAGTTTACTGAATATTATAGTTAAAAAGTAGATGTGCAGTAATCCATAGAAACAAATAGGGGAATATAATCTGGTCTGAGAGGTCAGAAAAACCATCTCTGGGGTCACCTGGGTGACTCATTTGGTTAAGCATCTGCCTTCAGCTCAGGTCATGATCCCAGGGTCCTGGGATTGAGCTCCACATCAGGCTCCCTGCTCACTAGGGAGTCTGCTTGTCCCTCTTCCTCTGTCCCCTACCCCCCACTCAGGCTTGTGCATGCTTCTCTCTCTCTCTCTCTCAAATAAATAAATAATCTTTAAAAAAAAAGAAAGAAAGAAAAAGAAANAGTCTGCTTGTCCCTCTTCCTCTGTCCCCTACCCCCCACTCAGGCTTGTGCATGCTTCTCTCTCTCTCTCTCAAATAAATAAATAATCTTTAAAAAAAAGAAAGAAAGAAAAAGAATAACCATCTCTGAGAAAGTGATATTAATACAACATTTTAAGGATACGTAGTAGCTATCCAGGTGAAAATGGAGATTTCTACAAAGAGGAAAGAGTTTGTACCAAGAAGGCAAAGAAAGCATGGCAAATTTAAAAACTGATAAAGGGAAAAAAGTAATAAAGGAGCAAGGAACATATTTCAAAATGAAGTGGAGAAGCAGAAGTCAAATCACAGAAAGACTTATAAATTATGTTAAGGATTTGGAATGTTTCAGAAAGTATTTATCCAGAAAACGTTTTTGATACATCTCTAGGGCTATAGCGGGAGAACAGATTGAGGAGCTACAGAAACATGGGGAGGTCAGTTGTAAGGCGATGGCTTGATCTATGGTGGTGGGCGTACAGATGGAAAAAGGCAGACAGATAGAAGGAATGTGCAGGAAACCAAATCTACAGGCCCTGTTCACTGATTGCATAAGGAAGTTTAGAGAATAGAAGAAGTTAGAATAATGCCCAGACATCGGGCTTGAGTCACTGGGCAGGGCATGGAGAGAGGTTTGCTGGTGCCATTTACTAAGGAAGAATGCTCTTCTAAAGTGTAGCTTTGGGCTGAGAATATAAACTCAGAGTCCAGTCAGAAAACAGAAACCACTCCAGATATTTGAAAGGGAATTTAATATAAAGAATAGTCAACTAGGTATGACGTTGTCAAATAGCTAACTGCAAAAGCAAAGGAGAACATTAATTTAGCACAGAAGAAGAAATTAAAGGGAGCAGCTACCACCCATTAGGGCTGGGAAATCAAATAGGAGAGACTGGAATTATTAAAACTTAGAAACTTGAAGCAAGCATCTTGCTGTGGACAAAAACTCAGACCTCCCACTAAGAGGCACTGCTCAGCTGGCGCTATTGCCTCTGAGCTTGGAGGAGGAATCCTGAAGGGTTGAGATCAGACTTCTGAGGAGGAGGCACTAACTCATTGGTACTGATGGGAAGAACGGTAGCAGGAGCTAGGAGGGAGTTGTAATGGAGGTAATTCTGCAACACGGGGAAAAACTAGATTCAACCACTACTACAGAAAAGAGCATAAATTTTTGGAGCAAAGAAGCATTGCTGAAGAGATACTCACAGGAACCCCAAGAAGACAGGAAGTCAGCAGCAAGTAAACAGGAAGCAGCCAGTCCCTCTTTTTTCTTTTGGCCTTGCAATGCCCCTCTANGATTTCTACAAAGAGGAAAGAGTTTGTACCAAGAAGGCAAAGAAAGCATGGCAAATTTAAAAACTGATAAAGGGAAAAAAGTAATAAAGGAGCAAGGAACATATTTCAAAATGAAGTGGAGAAGCAGAAGTCAAATCACAGAAAGACTTATAAATTATGTTAAGGATTTGGAATGTTTCAGAAAGTATTTATCCAGAAAACGTTTTTGATACATCTCTAGGGCTATAGCGGGAGAACAGATTGAGGAGCTACAGAAACGTGGGGAGGTCAGTTGTAAGGCGATGGCTTGATCTATGGTGGTGGGCGTACAGATGGAAAAAGGCAGACAGATAGAAGGAATGTGCAGGAAACCAAATCTACAGGCCCTGTTCACTGATTGCATAAGGAAGTTTAGAGAATAGAAGAAGTTAGAATAATGCCCAGACATCGGGCTTGAGTCACTGGGCAGGGCATGGAGAGAGGTTTGCTGGTGCCATTTACTAAGGAAGAATGCTCTTCTAAAGTGTAGCTTTGGGCTGAGAATATAAACTCAGAGTCCAGTCAGAAAACAGAAACCACTCCAGATATTTGAAAGGGAATTTAATATAAAGAATAGTCAACTAGGTATGACGTTGTCAAATAGCTAACTGCAAAAGCAAAGGAGAACATTAATTTAGCACAGAAGAAGAAATTAAAGGGAGCAGCTACCACCCATTAGGGCTGGGAAATCAAATAGGAGAGACTGGAATTATTAAAACTTAGAAACTTGAAGCAAGCATCCTGCTGTGGACAAAAACTCAGACCTCCCACTAAGAGGCACTGCTCAGCTGGCGCTATTGCCTCTGAGCTTGGAGGAGGAATCCTGAAGGGTTGAGATCAGACTTCTGAGGAGGAGGCACTAACTCATTGGTACTGATGGGAAGAACGGTAGCAGGAGCTAGGAGGGAGTTGTAATGGAGGTAATTCTGCAACACGGGGAAAAACTAGATTCAACCACTACTACAGAAAAGAGCATAAATTTTTGGAGCAAAGAAGCATTGCTGAAGAGATACTCACAGGAACCCCAAGAAGACAGGAAGTCAGCAGCAAGTAAACAGGAAGCAGCCAGTCCCTCTTTTTTCTTTTGGCCTTGCAATGCCCCTCTAATGCCTCCTATTGACAGAGACTAACAGCTGGCAAAACAGAAATGGGGTTTGCAGAGTTCCAGCCCCCAGCATCACAGAGCTAATCATAGAAGGGTGGGTTTGGAGTTAAGAGACTACAGGCTAATAACTGGCACAAAAGCGCATTGAACTCAAGGTGCTGGCAAGACATCAAAGGGGGAGTACAGGAGTCTGGAGTTCTAGATAAAAGACTGAATAGAGAGAGATTTCTTAGCTGTTGGCAAACTGATATTAACTGAAATTATTCGAGACGGTGAGATGGCTGAGAAAGAACATAGAATAAGAAGAAAAGAGAGCCTTGAGGAACACATTTCAAACTTAGGAAGAGAACCTACAAAGGAGACTCAAAAGAAATGGCAAGAGGAATTGGAGCTAGAGGTAAACCAGATGCAATTCTGATGAGACTCAAGCAATATAACCAAATATTTCTGTTGGCGATAGAAATAATTTTTTAGCATGGGGTCAGCAAACTACAGCCCATGGGTCAAAACCAGCCAATCACCTATTTTTATAAATAAAGTTTATTGCATACAGCCATGTCATTCATTTACATAACCGTCTCTGTACCTCGGCCAAGTTGATTAATTGCTACGGAAACCATGTAGCTCACAAAGCCTAAAACATTTACTATCTGACCCTACATAGAAAAAGTTTGCTGGACCCTTGTTTATAGCATTATCCATCCCAGAAAATTTTACATTTGTACACTACATATTTGTATTTATAAGTCCAAGTGATAATAGAGCAACAGTCGAATTATGAAATTCCAAGGATCAGTCAAAAAGATGGAAGAGAAGTTGGCATTTGTCTATACCTGCCTCCATCTTATAGACAACCACCAATTCCACCTCACACTAAGCTAGGTTTTGATGCCCACATTCATAGGAATGCTTAGACTGTGGCTTCCCACTTTGCCCCTATTGCAATTATTTATTGCTGTTATAAATCACCCCAAATATAGGGGTTTAGAATAATAACCCAATATTATCTCTCACAATTCTATGAGTTTACCAGACTTGGCTAGGTGGTTCTTGCTCAGTGTCTCTCGTGTAGTTTAATCAGTTGGCTTCTATGCCTGGGGCTGGAGTCATCTGAAGGCTAAGATGTACTAGACTACAACATGGCTCACTCATGTGGTTGACAACTGACATTAGTCAACTGAGACAGCTGATTGGAGTGCCTACATGTGGCCTCTCGGTGTGAATTAGGCTTTAAACAGCTGGGTTCTGAAAGAAACTATTTCAAGAGGAAAGGAAGTAGAAACCATCAATCCTCTTAAAGGATAGGTCCAGAACTTCTACCATATTCTACTGGTCAAAGTNGGGAGAACAGATTGAGGAGCTACAGAAACGTGGGGAGGTCAGTTGTAAGGCGATGGCTTGATCTATGGTGGTGGGCGTACAGATGGAAAAAGGCAGACAGATAGAAGGAATGTGCAGGAAACCAAATCTACAGGCCCTGTTCACTGATTGCATAAGGAAGTTTAGAGAATAGAAGAAGTTAGAATAATGCCCAGACATCGGGCTTGAGTCACTGGGCAGGGCATGGAGAGAGGTTTGCTGGTGCCATTTACTAAGGAAGAATGCACTTCTAAAGTGTAGCTTTGGGCTGAGAATATAAACTCAGAGTCCAGTCAGAAAACAGAAACCACTCCAGATATTTGAAAGGGAATTTAATATAAAGAATAGTCAACTAGGTATGACGTTGTCAAATAGCTAACTGCAAAAGCAAAGGAGAACATTAATTTAGCACAGAAGAAGAAATTAAAGGGAGCAGCTACCACCCATTAGGGCTGGGAAATCAAATAGGAGAGACTGGAATTATTAAAACTTAGAAACTTGAAGCAAGCATCCTGCTGTGGACAAAAACTCAGACCTCCCACTAAGAGGCACTGCTCAGCTGGCGCTATTGCCTCTGAGCTTGGAGGAGGAATCCTGAAGGGTTGAGATCAGACTTCTGAGGAGGAGGCACTAACTCATTGGTACTGATGGGAAGAACGGTAGCAGGAGCTAGGAGGGAGTTGTAATGGAGGTAATTCTGCAACACGGGGAAAAACTAGATTCAACCACTACTACAGAAAAGAGCATAAATTTTTGGAGCAAAGAAGCATTGCTGAAGAGATACTCACAGGAACCCCAAGAAGACAGGAAGTCAGCAGCAAGTAAACAGGAAGCAGCCAGTCCCTCTTTTTTCTTTTGGCCTTGCAATGCCCCTCTAATGCCTCCTATTGACAGAGACTAACAGCTGGCAAAACAGAAATGGGGTTTGCAGAGTTCCAGCCCCCAGCATCACAGAGCTAATCATAGAAGGGTGGGTTTGGAGTTAAGAGACTACAGGCTAATAACTGGCACAAAAGTGCATTGAACTCAAGGTGCTGGCAAGACATCAAAGGGGGAGTACAGGAGTCTGGAGTTCTAGATAAAAGACTGAATAGAGAGAGATTTCTTAGCTGTTGGCAAACTGATATTAACTGAAATTATTCGAGACGGTGAGATGGCTGAGAAAGAACATAGAATAAGAAGAAAAGAGAGCCTTGAGGAACACATTTCAAACTTAGGAAGAGAACCTACAAAGGAGACTCAAAAGAAATGGCAAGAGGAATTGGAGCTAGAGGTAAACCAGATGCAATTCTGATGAGACTCAAGCAATATAACCAAATATTTCTGTTGGCGATAGAAATAATTTTTTAGCATGGGGTCAGCAAACTACAGCCCATGGGTCAAAACCAGCCAATCACCTATTTTTATAAATAAAGTTTATTGCATACAGCCATGTCATTCATTTACATAACCGTCTCTGTACCTCGGCCAAGTTGATTAATTGCTACGGAAACCATGTAGCTCACAAAGCCTAAAACATTTACTATCTGACCCTACATAGAAAAAGTTTGCTGGACCCTTGTTTATAGCATTATCCATCCCAGAAAATTTTACATTTGTACACTACATATTTGTATTTATAAGTCCAAGTGATAATAGAGCAACAGTCGAATTATGAAATTCCAAGGATCAGTCAAAAAGATGGAAGAGAAGTTGGCATTTGTCTATACCTGCCTCCATCTTATAGACAACCACCAATTCCACCTCACACTAAGCTAGGTTTTGATGCCCACATTCATAGGAATGCTTAGACTGTGGCTTCCCACTTTGCCCCTATTGCAATTATTTATTGCTGTTATAAATCACCCCAAATATAGGGGTTTAGTAATAACCCAATATTATCTCTCACAATTCTATGAGTTTACCAGACTTGGCTAGGTGGTTCTTGCTCAGTGTCTCTCGTGTAGTTTAATCAGTTGGCTTCTGTGCCTGGGGCTGGAGTCATCTGAAGGCTAAGATGTACTAGACTACAACATGGCTCACTCATGTGGTTGACAACTGACATTAGTCAACTGAGACAGCTGATTGGAGTGCCTACATGTGGCCTCTCCGTGTGAATTAGGCTTTAAACAGCTGGGTTCTGAAAGAAACTATTTCAAGAAAAAAGGAAGTAGAAACCATCAATCCTCTTAAAGGATAGGTCCAGAACTTCTACCATATTCTACTGGTCAAAGTAGTTACAGACCAGCCCAGATTCACAGGGCTGGAGGAATAGATTCCATTTCTCCAAGGAATAGTGATATGTGCATTCATAAAGAGAATGAAATTATAGCATCGACCTTGGAGACGAGCTCCAGCAGCAGAGCTATGGATCTCTGTCCTGTGCTGGAAAACACCTGCAAGTGAGAAAGAGTCAGGAGGATATTAAAGTCAAGGCGTTTGAGGTTGGAACATTGCAAAGCCACTCTACCCAACCACTAGGTGTCTAGAAAGACTCACTGGTGAGCAGCCAATCTTTCCAAATTAAAAGCCCTGGTAATGATCCTAGCTTTCTAAATGGAAGCTCCTGAGAGGTCTTTAGGAAGATGTGAATGGGAAGGAAGAGGGTGCCAAATTTTTCCCAAGGGCTTTTAATTTGGTTAATGTGACTCTACAAGGGATGATCATATCAATTTCAGACAATTCCGGTAGCAAGTAAGTAATTTCCTTTTACTGCCACAGAGTTAATTTGCGTGTGCAGAAAAAAATAATTAAAAAAACCTAATTGTACAAGCTACACTGTGTTCTGAGCCCACTAGAAGTTGATATCAGCATCACCACCTCTGAGATCTGTTATCTGTAATAGAAACAGCTGTTGTACCTAATGAAAACACTTGGAATTTTCATCTGAAGAAGCAGAATTATAGCAGCACCTCCTAGTTCCACGTACTTAAAGGGTCTGTCAGAATCCCCATTACCTAACACAATTTCCAGGCCTTCACTTCGTTACAGGACTATAAAAAGCCTATCAAGATGAAATCTGATTCATGAGTGCTGACCTCCTGTCTACATTTTTTTTCTTTGAGATTTCTCTAGGAACCCAGAAAAAGGAAGAAGGAGACAATTGCGTTTTTCCCTAATTTACCAAAACTAAAATATGTTTTTTATAGAGTTTTAGGAAAGTAGCTTTTGTTTTGGTTTGGCTTTATGGAATATTTCCTTTCCAGTAATTAACTCAAGAAAAATATATGTACGTTGGGTTAGCTGTACAAATACAAAAATAAGCAGATTGTGTGTTTAAAAAAAAAAAGGGTAAATTTTCTCATGTTGGAAAGTCCCATGCCATGGAAAGTCCCTGGTTAAAGGACTCTTCAACCAAGTTTAGTCCATAACAACAACAACAACAAAACCCTGAGAAAACATACACGTTTGAATATCCCAGAGGTCTTGTTATCACACTGCTCATTCATGCATGTATCCAACATTTACTGGGCATCTCCTGCAGGTCAGACAGTGTTCTAGACATGGGAGATATAGCCATGAAAAAACAGTGCCCTCATAATGTTTGCATTCTAAAGTAGGCACTAAACTACCAAAAGAAATATGGAATATATTACAAGTAATGAATGCCATGGCTGGAGGAAGCAGGAAAGCAAAATGGGAAATGCCAATGACTGCAACCGCCCTAGAATAGTCAGGCCAGGATTCACTGAGGTGACGTTGAACAAAAATCTGAAGGGAATGCAAGCCATGCAAATACCTTGTGAAAAGTATTCCAAGTAAAGGAAACAGCAAATGTAGAACCCTGAAATGAGAGAGTACCTGGCATGTACAAGGGAGTACTAGGAGGGCTGGCGGACTGGAATAGAATGAATGAGAGTAACAGAAGATGAAGTGAGCGAGCAGAGGACACAACGCTTTGTCAAAGAGAAAAACAAAAACACTCTAAGCTGCTGAGTTCAGAATAGATTGAAGGGGCTGAGAGTAGAGTCAGGGAGACTAGTTAGTAGTTTACTGCAATGATACAGGAGAGTAATTATGATGGCCTGAACCCAAGTTTGGATGGCTTCAGCCTTGAACCCAGATGGTGGCAGTAGATGTGAGAAATGGTCAGCTTCAGTATTCTATCCAAAAGAAGATCAAAGGCTTATTTAGACGGTGGCTAGAGCAGTGAAAAAGCACCCTGAACTAGCAATTTGGAGACATGGGCCTGTTGCAAATTAGCTCAGAAGCCCACTTCCTTTCTCTGGGCCTCAGTTTTTTCATCTGTAAAGATATTGAACTAGGAGATTTTAGATCCCCTTCCAGCTCTGAATGAATGAGTCTTTTGAAAGCCAGACCATCAAAATGAAGGAATAAGAGTCAATGTTTACTAAGCTCTTTAAATATGCCAACATTCTCCTGTATTCTCTTTACATATACCAACCCACTAGTCCTCACGTGAGGTCAAATGTGTACTTTATTAAACAAAGAAGTTCAACAGTTTGCGTAAAGGCACACAGACAGTAAGTGATGGAGCCAGGACTTGATCTGACCCTAGAGCCTAAACTCTTTCTTGATAGAAGCCTAAGCTTTGTGCTGCATTAAAAAGCCTGACTGACCAGCATCGTTTTATGTATAGCTGAGCATTCAGGTGTGAAGCCAAATGGGGAATTACGGTGACTTTCAACTAAAGGGAAATTTGACCATAAACGAGCACATTGATTGTCTTCAATTCCCAAAACAAAGTTCTTCAATCTGGGCCTAAGGAATCAGTAAGGAATTTTTGGTGTAGTCTGCCTCTATAATCCAGCTCTGTAGGATCCCCATCCTTTTCCTTAGTTTTGCATCTATAACCAGAAAAGATACAGGACCTAAATCTGCAAATCCTTGACCATTAATTCAGCGCCCACTCATGGGACCTGGGGCAAGTCACAGCCTTATGAGAAACCTGTGTTTATACCCTTACCACCTTCAGAGTCTATGATTTTATGTTACCTAGCATTGAATCCTAAAGCCCATTATGTTACCTAGCATTGAATCCTAAAGCCCATTATGGTCACAGCATTGAATCCTAAAGCCCATTAAAGCTTTAGGCCTGAAGATAAATAGAAAAAGAAGTCTTTAGAAAAAGGAGTCTCAAAAAAAAATGTGCCAACTGTTAAGTTGGAACATTCCTATTTCTTCTCACCACAGAATCAGTTAAGAGAAACAGTTAAGCAGCACTCTGTCTGCAACTCAGAGGAACAGTTCTTCGTTCTTCCTTTACAAAGTCTAAATTTCACATTGAGAAGATCAGAATTTAATCCAGTACAACATAAAGTATTGTCTTATTCTGGTATGCCTCTGGATCACTGATTTGAGACTAAATGGGGAGAAATTAAATTTTGTTATTTAAAAAGTAATGAAGGAAATACTCTACCATGTAATCATGGTCCTGTGAATTTTCATGAAAAGAAATACTACTTTAAAATTTCATCAAATATTATAATGTGGTACATCTCAATCTTCAATGAATTCAACTAATGGAGTGTAGGTGGATATCTTTAAACCATCCGTATGAACTTGTTCAAAATTAGTTAGCTTTTTACATCCTGTTTATCTCAAAAACTTAATGTATAAGTCATATTCATCATCATATAGACATAATATTCATTGATATACTAATTTGGTCTTTTAAGATGAAAATGGGATAGAATTGTATGTCCCTTAGCAACTCTGTTCTGTTCGAGGCTCTCGATGTAGGCAGAGCAAGCAGGGGAGAATACAAATCTGGGAGATGGGCCAGGGGCAGTTGGTTGAGGAGGAAGAGAGAAGAGCAAATTGGAACATTTTATTTACTTTCCACATCAGCATTCAAACCTGAATCCCTCCAGAAACTCTTCTGAGAGAGATTGCACATGCAGCACTATCATTCATCGTCCAGTCATTTGGGCTGACTAATATGTGGTTAGGGCATGCAGTTGTGTCTCTCTGAAAGAACTGCTGTCTTTTCAAAGATTCTGTAGCAGCACTACTCATTTGCAAAGCAGTTTTTCCAGCAATCAGGCTTTTCCTGTGTGTCTTGTTCTTTAAGGAGTCTCTGCAGATTTATTGCAATTTGATTGTGAATCTTCTCTGCTTCTGGTTATGGGCTTCCTCATTAGCATATCCCCAGATTCCTTTACAGTGTGTACTCTAAGCACTGTGAAGCAGTTCTGTCCATGGCATAATGCAGATCGTGTGGAGAAACCTAAGTGCTCTTGTTGTCGACCACACTGGGGAGGGCAGGGACAGACTCTGAGGACAAGGAGAGCGGCAAGGCTCAAGGGGCAGAAGAGGCCAGATGCCTGGGATAAATCTTGGAGGTTCCTGGGATGGGTGAGTCTGTGCCAGTCAGTTTCCAGACAGCAGCAGTAGTGGAGGAGCCCCCTCCAAAGCCCTGGCAGAGCTCCTGATTGTGGTCAGAGGCTGAGCCCTAGGGCATTTGGACCTGGAAGGAGCATTTCATCCTCAAATGTTGTACTCAGCAAAGTCAAGTCTAGCCTGGAAAGTGGAGAAAGCCAAAAGCCTTTGTTCTAGCCATTTTCCCCAGCTATAGTGCGATCCTCCGAGTCTAGACGATGAATTTCAGTTACCATTTAAACCAAACAACAGCTTTCTCCTCCGACTTAAAGGAAAAAATGTGTGGTTAATTTGTTAAACATTTTCAACAACTGTATTTGCCAATCGCTTATTTTCACCTGTGCTTGGTCTTCCCTACAAAACTGAGGATACCTCTTTTATGGACTTTGTTGGTTGAAAGTATTCTAAAACTTTCATGATTTCTGCTGCAGAAGCATTTCTGTGCAGGAGTCAAATCCTAACATGGCACTCATCTGGGGAGTATATATCCAGGAGCTTTGCCGGATTTAGCCAGGAGTTTATCAAGAGGTAGACAAAACTAACTGCCATTGTGCTCACATACCTGCTAAAACACTGTGTTACTCAAAATGATCAAGCTATGTCAGTCTCTTTGAAGCTTGCTTCTGAATAACTACCCCAATTAAAACAAGCTATAGAAAATTTTATTTCAGATAAATAATTAAGTTAATTAATACTGTGGTGATGGCAAATATTACCAGTGATTACTATTGATCTTTTAATATGTGCCAAGCACTTCATCATCAGGTTATCACATTTAATCATTGCAACAATCCTGTGAGGGAGATGTCATTATTTTTCCTTTGGAAGATGAGAAAAAGAGCTTTGTAGAATTAACAAGGAAACGATCCTAAGTTTGTAGTGACAGGGCTTAGTTTTGAATCAGATTTGTTTGGGTGGGTCAAAGGCTCTGTTAATAATCATTAGCTAGAACACCTATGTTAAGCCAAATGCAGCTACTAAAAGTCAATGGCACAAAGAATATTGTCTGACCCAAGCTCAGATTCTGTAAGACGGCCGGTAAGACGACCCTTGAGCCTGCTTTTCAGCGGTGAGTGGAATAAGGAGCATCAGAGGCTATTGTAGCCATCCTCCATCCTTCTCTAGATCACGGCTGACTGACCCAGCTGAGGATGTATCCAGACAGCTTTGAGGCAGCTGCCTGACCAAATCCAAAACTTGGCACCCACTGTACCTTGGATCATCTGCTCTCACTCTTCCCTTGTTATCCCTCCTCCTATAAACATTGTGTTTAGATTAGCTCTGATAGCTCACCATTTTCCCTCTTCCTACAACATTAGAACTTCAAGGAAACAGCTTGGAAGTCTGGTCATTATTATAGCATACTTATTATCGATCTGAGGGTCACCTTTTGGTGAGTTATCTGAACTATTCAGAAATGCAGGCTGCCAATGATAATGCAATTTCAGAAGCACATATTGCCATAACCCCTCCAAGCTTTATCCTCAGAGCCCAGAAGCCTTGAGCCTGGGACTGGACAACATATTTTTCACTCCTTCATTTCCTGGGATTCCTCCCTGTGCCTGTTCCACTAGTGAGCTAATATAGGAAGGTAACTAAAAGAGAAATTGGAAATGCTTATAGTTTTTTTAATGTCTATAAAAACTTTTCAGAATGTGTCTTTCAGAAGTTCAGTGAAATATCTGGGGCAAGGGAGGGGAGCATATATCTCAATTCTATTTTGAACCGAAGAGTAAGTTTGCAGTTCATTCTAAAGTTACTCTCCTTAAATTACCAAAGGTGTCTTCTTTGCTTGGCAGCCCAGCATTTTATTGCATGTATTTTATACATTAAGTTTTGCAATCCTTTATAATTCTGGAGAATAACACAATAACAGCTTATACCACTTGGTAGTTAAATGAACCATAGGACATCTTCCATTCTGTATTGAAAGTGGGATTAATACAGAGTTCAGAGCAATTGACTTGTAGCTCATTCAATCATTTACAGTGTACTCATTATACCTTTCATCTTTTGGAGAAGGGCAGAAATGAAAGTGTCTTTACATGCAGCCCTAAAGGAAGGTATGGTCCATTTCTCATTCTGGTTATGACTTTCTTAAAATGGTGCATGTGGAGGAGGGCACAAGACTATAATCTAAAACACATACAAATGCCATAAGCATAAACACACCCATATCTCTTAATATCATCAAAACTCTGTGTCTGTGTGAAACTTATGTGTACTCTGCTAAAAATGGTTTTCTGCTTGAGAAAAGATTCTGGAGAGGGGCATGAGATGGCTGGTGAAAGAATGAATATAAACCTATGTTAGAGAGCCTAACCTAAAAACAAGATAAAGTTAGGCCCCCCTTGTATTGAATTAAAAGGAATTGAAGAGACTTTTAATTTCCCAAGACTTCTTATGCAGAGAAAACCCCCTCAGCTTCACAATGATTCACTACATCATAGTAACATAGATATTTAGAAGCAACTGGAAAACCTGACTCAAGAAACCTCCCTGAAGTACAGGGGTCAAAAATCACTGTTTAAAAAACCATGATAGAAGACTTCTATTTCAGGAATATGGAGCAGATATGCTCTTCCCTGTTCCTCCCATTAAGTACAGCTAAAAATCCTGAACATTATATGTAAAACAAATACAAGACTCTGGAAGGTAAAATGAAAAGGATTGACAGCAGAGAGATATGAAGACTTGAGGAATGTCATGATGGATTTTTGTTTTCTCCTACATCCTACACTTGTTGCTGAAGAAGTTAGTAACCCAGAAACACTTACGTATGTAGACAAAACAAGCCCCGACAAAAGCCTGCTCTTTCAGTCAAAAGACAAGGAAACAGGAAGACTAGCAAAATGGAAAATTCTTAGACAATAATCATTCTACTCAGCCAAATATCACAGAAAAAATGTTGATCCAACACCCACGCATGCCAGCAAAGGCCAAGCAAGGAGTTAGACTTCTATCCTCACTACCTATAAAAAGGTGTCCCAGCCTTCCCCCTCTTAACAGGGTGGTGTCAGAAAAGACCAGATATGGAACCTGGACTTTCATTTCCACTCGGTGGTAAGGCACCACTTCCTCCACTTCCCCCTGCTGGTGTGGTGTCAGAGGAGGCCTGGTTTTTTGCCATGCACCAACAATTATGAGCCTGCCTCCTCAACATGATGTCAGTGGAGGCCACATGACAAGCATTGATGAGGTATTGCTACCCCTCCCAGTTAGGGAGGTATCACTGAAAACCTAGTGAGGAACTTGAACACTCATCCTCACACAGAAGTAATGAGGAGCCCCTCCCTCAGGAGCCAATGAAAGCTAAGTGGGGAACCTGAACTTCTGTATGCATCTAGAAGTAACAAGGCAGTGCCCCTCCCATCCTCTGCCATAGCAGTGTCAGAAAAATCCAGCTAATTGAGAAGGTTTAAACAAGATCCAGAGCCTCATAGCATAATACCCAAAATGTCCAGAGTTCAAATGAAAATCTCTCATCCTACCAGGAACCAGGAAGATCCCCAAACTGAATGAGAAAAGAGAATAGATTCTAACACAGAGATGATAGAGATATTAGAATTATCTTACAAAGATCCTATGTACCCATAAGAAATATTTTAATGAGCAATTACTTTATTTAAAATTAAGTGACAATCAGCTTAATGTAGATTGCTATATTCAGAAGATGTTATATATAAACTGAATGGTAACCACAAATCAAAAAACAGTAATAGATATGCAAAAATAAAAAGTAAGGAATCCAAGCACATCACTAAAGAAAACCAGCAAACCATGAAAGAGAGAAAGAGAAGAAGGATCAGAGAAAACCTACAAAAACAACAACAAAACAAGTAACAAAATGGAAATAAATATGTATCTATCAATAATTAGTTTGAATGTAAATGGACTAATCACTCCAATCAAAAAATATAGGGTGACACAGTGGATAAAAAAAGACCCATCTTGGGGTGCCTGGGTGGTGCAGTCATTAAGCGTCTGCCTTAGGCTCAGGGTGTGATCCCAGCATTCTGGGATTGAGCCCCACATCGGGCTCCTCCGCTAGGAGCCTGCTTCTTCCTCTCCCACTCCCCCTGCTTGTGTTCCCTCTCTTCACTGGCTGTCTCTCAAATAAATAAATAAAATCTTAAAAAAAAAAAAAAAAAGAGAGAGAGACCCATCTATATGCTGCCTACATGAAACTCATTTCAGACCTAAAGTCACCTGCAGATCGAAAGTGAGGGGCTAGAGAAACATTTATCATGCAAATGGATGTCAAAAGAAAGCCAGAGTGGCAATACTTACGTTGGACAAAATAGACTTTAAAGCAAAGACTGTAAAAGAGACAAAGAAAGATACTGTATACTAATGAAGGAGACAATCCAACAAAAAGATACAACAATTGTAAATATGTATGCATTCAACATGGGAGAACCCAAATACATAAAACAATAATAACAAACGTAAACTACTTAATAGTAATACAATAATAGTAGGGGACTTTAACACCCCACTTACATCAATGGACAAATCATTCAAACAGAAAATCAACAAGAAAACAGTGGCTTTGAATGACACACTAGACCAGGTGGATTTAACAGATATATTCAGAACATTTCATCCAAAAATAGCAGAATACACACATTCTTTTCAAGTGCACATGGAACATTCTCCAGAATAGATCACATATTAGGCCACAAAACAAGCCTCAACAAATTCAAAATGATTGAAGTCATATTCTGCATCTTTTCTGACCATAATGCTATGAAACTAAAAGTCAACCACAAGAAAAAATCTGGAAGGACCACAAATACATGGAGGTTAAATAATATGCTATTGATAAATGCTACTGAACAATGAATGGATCAACGAAGAAATCAAAGAAGAAATCAAAGAAAGAATCAACATGGAAACAAATGAAAATGAAAACACAATGATCCTTCACTTGGGATACAGCAAAAGAGGTTCTAAGAGGGAAGTATATAGCAATACTGACCTACTTCAGCAAACAAGAATAATCTCAAACAACCTAACCTTGCACCTAAATGAGCTAGAAAAAGGATAACAAACAAAACCCAAATTCATCAGAAGGAAGGAAATAATAAAGATTAGAACAGAAATAAATGATATAGAAACTAAAAAGAAAAAAAAATGGGACAGATCAATGAAACCAGGAGCTGGTTCTTTGAAAAGATCAACAAAATCAATAAACCTCTAACCAGACTTATCAAGAAAAAAAGAGAAAGGACTCAAAAAAAAAATCATAAATGAAAGAAGAGAAATGACAACCAACACCACAGAAATACAAATAATTGTAATAAAACATTATGAAAAACTATATGCCAACAAATTAGACAACCTAGAGGAAATGGATAAATTCCTACAAACATATAACCTACCAAAACTGAAGCAGGTAGAAATAGAAAATTTGAACAGACCGATTACCAGCAAGGAGATTGAATCAGTAGTCCAAAAACTCCCAAAAACAAAAATCCAGGACTGACGGCTTCAAGGGGAATTCTACCAAATATTTAAGGAAGAGTTAATACCTATTCTTCTCAAACTATTCCAAAAAATAGAAGGAAAACTTCCAAATTCATTCTATGAAGCCAGTATCACCCTGATACCTAAATCAGATAAAGACACCACAAAAAAAGGACTACAAGCCAATATCTCTGATGAACATAGATGCAAAAATCCTCAACAAAATACTAGCAAACTGAATCCAAGAATATATTTAAAAAAAAAAAAAATCATTCACGATGATCAAGTGAGATTTATTCCTGAAATACAAGTCTGGTTCAATATTCACAAATCAATTAACTTGATACCTCACATCAATAAGAAAAAGGATAAAAACCATATTATATTTCAATAGATGAAGAAAAGCATTTGACAAAGTACATCACCCATTAACGATAAAAACTCTCAACAAAATAGATTTAGGGTCACCTGGGTGGCTCAGTCAGTTGAGCATCTGGCTCTTGGTTTTGGTTCAGGTCATGATTTCAGTATCATGAGATCAAGCCCCACATCAGGCCCCATGCTGAGTGTGAAGCCTGCTTAAGATTCTCTCTCTCCCTCTGCCCCTCCCCCCACACACTCTCTCTCTCTCAAAAAAAAAAAAAAGGTTTAGGGGGAACATACCTCAACATAATAAAGGCCATATATGGAAAAACTCAAAGCTACCACCATACTTAATGGGGAAAAACTGAGAGCTTTTCCCCTAAGATCAGGAACAAGACAAGATGTCCAATCTCACCACTTTTGTTCAACACAGTACTGGAAGTTCAAGTCACAGCAACAAAAATACAACAAAAAGAAATAAAAGGCATCCGAATTGATAAGGAAGAAGTAACTGTCACTATTTGCAGATGTCATGATACTACATATAGAAAACCGTAAAGGCGCTACCAAAAAATTACTAGAACTGACAAATGAATTCAGTAAAGTTACAGAATACCAAATAAATGCACAGAAATCTGTCACATTTCTATACACTAATAATGAAGCAGCAGAAAGAGAAATTAAGAAAACGGCCCCATTTACAATTACACCAAAAATAATAAGATACCTAGGAATAAACCTAACCAAAGAGGTCAAAACCTGTACTCTGAAAAATATAAAAAATTGATAAAAGAAACTAAGATGACACAAAGAAATGGAAAGACATTCCATGCTCATGGAATCGATGAACAAATATAGTTAAAATGTCTATACTACCCAAAGCAACCTATACATTTAATGCAATCCTTATCGAAATACCAACAACATTTTTCACAGAGCTAGAACAAACAATCCTAAAATATATGGAACCCCAAAAGACCCCAAATAGCTAAAGCAATTTTGAGAAGGAAAAGCAAAGGTGGAGGCATCACAGTTCTGAACTTCAAGTTATCTTACAAAGTAACAATAATCAAAACAATATGGTCCTGGCACAAAAACAGACATCTAGATCAACAGAACAGAATAGGAAACCCAAAATAAACACATACTTATATGGTCAATTAATCTTTGACAAAGCAGGAAAGATATCCAATGAGAAAAGTCTCTTCAACAAGTGTTGTTGAGAAAACTGGACAGATACATGAAAAGAATGAAAATAGACCACTTTCTTACAATATGCACAAAAATAAACTTAAAATGTATTAAAGACCGGGGCACCTGAGTGGTTCAGTCGTTAAGCGTCTACCTTCAGCTCAGGGAATGATCCCAGAGTCCTGGGATCGAGCCCCATATCGGGCTCCTCCACTGTGAGCCTGCTTCTTCCTCTCCCACTCCCCCTGCTTATGTTCCCTCTCTTGCTGGCTGTCTCTCTCTCTGTCAAATAAATAAATAAAATCTTTAAAAAAATGTATTAAAGACCTAAATGTGAGACCTGAAACCATAAAAATCTTAGAAGAGAACAGAGGCAGTAATCCCTCTGACATTGGCCATAGCAACATATTTCTAAAATATGTCTTCTGAGGGAAGGGAAATAAAAGCAAAAATAAATTAGTGGGACTACATACATCAAAAGCTTCTGCACAGCAAAGGAAACAGTCAACAAAATCACTATACTGTACACCTGAAACTAATATAACACTGTATCATAACTATACTGGAATTAAAATAAAAACTTAAAAACTCAGTGGAGGATTTCAAAGACAGAATGAAGGGGACAGAAAAAAGAATCTCTTTTGTTGAACTGCATGCAGCTCATCATCCAGCACCCTGCGCTCATACTTAGCAAATGTTGACAAATTCGTAACAGTCTTCCAGTCTTTCTCTGCCTTTTGTGGTTTTAATTGGGTATTTTACATGATTCTTTTTCTCTCCTTTTTTAGCATATCAGTTATAATTTACTATTTTTACTAGTTATCCTAGAGTTTACAATATACATTTACAACTAATCCAAGTCCAGTTTCAAATGGATACCACTACACCACTACACAGGTAGTGTGAGTACCTTATAATAACAGAATAATCATTTTTTCCATATCTGTAGCATAGCTTTCATTCATTTTGTTTATATATATAAGCAAAGATAAGTGTGTGTGTATATCGGTATACACACACACATATACACATAAAGATGTGTACATAGGCATGCATAATCAAATACATTGTTGCTTTATTGTTGCCCATTTGCCAACATAGACCACATTCTAGGCCATAAAATCCACCTTAAAATTTAAAATAATAGAAATTATACAATGTCTGCCCTCAGGCCATGATGAAATTAGATTAGAATCAATAACAAGAAAATCTCAAAATACAGAGATTAAACAATATACATCTACATAATACATGGGTCAAATAAGAAATCTCAAGAGATATTTTAAAATATTTTAAACCAAATGCAAATAAAAACACAACTTACCAAATTTTTGTCACATAATGAAAGTAGTGCTTAGAGGGAGATTTGTAACATTTGAATGTACACATTAGAAAAGAAGATCTAAAATCAATCATCTTATTTTCACCTTAAGAAACTAAGGAAATAAGAGCAAATTAAGTCCAAAGCCAGCAGAAGAAAATAAATACTAAGAATTAGAAGAGAAATCAATGAAAGTGAAAACAGGAAATCAATAGAGAAAATCAACCAAAACAAAACTGGTTCTTTGAAAAGATCAATAAAATCAATAAGCCTCTAGCCAAGCTAACTAAGGGAAAAAAACAAAACAAAATCAGAAGACACAAATTACTAATAATCAGTTATTAAAGAGGGGACATCACTATAGATCCCATGGAAATTGAAAGGACAAAAAAGGAATACTATGAACAAATGCTATGCCCACAAATTTGATAACCTAGATGAAATGGGTCAAATTCCTTGAAAGACACAATCTGCCAAAACTCACTCAAGAAGAAATAGACAATCTGAATAGGTATATCTATTAAGGGAAGTAAATCCATATTAATAACCTTCTAAATATATGTAGAGCAAATATTAAAATGGGGGAATATATGTAGGGCAAATTATAAATGGAGGAATGTAAAGACATGTTAAAGTAAGGTCTCTACACTCCGACTGAACATAAAATGAAGAAAAAAGTAAAATTTTCAGTCTACTGGTCTGTGCATTTTATGTTTGAAGTGTATTTATATATACAAATATTTATATATTTAATTTTATATTATATATTGAAATATATATGTATATTAATACCTAGAGCAACTACTAAAAATGCTATACAAAGTGATATGCAAAAAACACTAGCTAAATTAAAATGGAATTCTTAAAAATGTCTCAGTACTCCTAGGAAGGTTAAAAAATAAATTAAAAAACCAAAGAGAGCAAAAACAAAACAAAAAATAAAATGACAAAGCCCTTACATAGCAATAATTATATTAAATGTAAATGGTCTAAATATACCAACTGAAGGACAGAGATTGGCAAAATGAATTTAGTTTCAGGATTCAATGATATGCTGTCTACAAACTCATCAAATATAAAGACATAGGCAGGCTGAAAGTTGAAGGATGGAAAAGATATCATACAGACATTATTAAGGAAAGTGCTAGTGAATTTTGTGGTTTTAATTGGGTATTTTACATGACTTCAGAGCAAAGAAAACTACTGGAAACAGAGAAAGATATTACATAATGATTAAAGTGTCAATCCACCAAGAAGACATAGCAATGCATATGCACCAAACAGGTCTGAAAAAGATATGAAACAAAAATTGATAGGACTGAAAGGAAAAGTTAACAAGTCTGCAATTATGGTTGGAGATTTTAACTCCTCTCTGTCAAGAATCAATAGAGCAACTAATCAGAAAAGTCAGCAAGTATATATAGAACTCAATAACACCATCAAGCAAGAGTACCTAACCCACATTTATGGAACATCTATCCAACAACAGCAGAATACACATTCTTTTCAAGTGCCCATGGAATATATACCAAAATAGACTATATCCCAGGCCATAAACAAACCTCAACTTTTTTTAAAATACTGAAATCATAAACAATGTTTTCTTCAACCTCAATGGAACCAACGTCAGAGAGATAACAGAAAATCTCTAAATACTAGGATAATCCATGGATCAAAAAGAAGTCTCAAAGAAAATTAAAAACTACATTGAACTGAATGAAAATGAAAATACAACATATCAAAATTTGGGGGACACAGCCAAAGCAGCACTGAAAGATAAGTGCATAACACTAAATGCATATAGTATAACAGAAAAAAATCTCAAATCAATTATTGAAGCCCCACCTCAAGAACATAAAAAAGAAAAGCAAAATAAACCCAAAGCAAGCTCAAAAAAGGAAATAATTAAAAGAAAACTAAAACTTAGTGAAAATGAAAACAGAAAAAAACATAGAGAAAATCAATTAAACAAAGCACTGGTTCTTTAAAATCTGCTAAGTTTGAATAGGGCTAATGAAGAAAGAGAGAAAACATAAATCACCAATATCAGGAATGGAATGGGATATCACCATAGACCCTGCAGACATCAAAAGTATAATAAGGGAATACTATGATCAACTCTACACATACAAATTTGTCACTTAGATGAAATGTACTAATTCCTCAAAAAACACAAACCAGCACAACTCATCCAATATGAAATAATTTCAATCATCCTATAACTATAAAGAAAATTTAATTCATAATTAAAACTCCCAAAAAAGAAATCTCCAAGCCCAGCTGGTCTGATGTAAATTCTATATAATCTCTTTCAAAGAATACAAGAAGTAGGAACACTCCCCAATTCACATTATAAAGTTAGTATTATCCTGATAACAAACAAGACAAAAACAGTACCAAAAAATGCAACTCAATATCCTTTAAGAATGTAGTTACAAAAATCCTTAAAATCTTAGCAAATAGAATTCAGCAGTATGTAAAAAGAATTATAAGCCATAAACAAGTGGAGTTCATTCCAGAGATGCAAGTCTGAATATGTGAAATTTAATGTAATCTTTCAAATTAACAGAATACAAAAGAAAAAATCACATGGTCATATCAATTGATGCAGAAAAAGCAGTCAACAAAATTTAACACCTATTCATGATAAAAACTCTCAGAAAATTAGGCTTAGAGGAGAACCTCCTCAGCTTGTTAAACAGCATCTACAAAAATCTTACAGCTAACATTATACTTAATACTCAAAGACTGAAGGCATTCCCCCTAGGATCAGAAACAAGGCAAGGGTGTCAGCTCTCACCACTCTTATTCAACATTGTACTGGAAATTCTAGCCACTGCTGAAAGGCAAGAAAAAGAAATAAAAGGCTCACAAAAGAAGAAATAGAACTTCTATTTGCAGGCGGCATGATTGTCTACACAGAAAATCCCAAGGAATCTACAAAATGATGATGATAATAGTAATAATAGTAAATAGTAGTAGTAGCACATTCAGCAAGGTTGCAAGACACAAGATAAAAGCGCAAAACTCAATTATGTTGCTATATACTAGCAGTGATCAAAAACACTGAAATTTAAAATACAGTACCATTTATAATTGCTTTTAAAGAATGCTTTGCTATGAATCTAACAAAACATGTATAGAATTTGCATGCCCAAAACTACAAAACAATAAGGAAAGAAATCAAAGATATAAATAAGTGGCGGGACATACTATGTTCATAAATTGGAAGACTCAGGATAGTATGGACGTCAGTCTCTCAAAATTGATATACAGGCTTAATGCAATTCCTGTTAAAATTCCAGGGAGATTTTTCATACATGAAGACAAGACCATTCTAAAATGTATATGGAAAGACAAAACAGAATAGCTAAAACACTTAGAAAAAGAATGAAAGGGGAGGAATCAGTCTACTTAATTTCAAGACTTTATTAGACTTTTTAACCTATAATAAAGAGTTTATTTATTTGAGACAGAGCATGAGAGAGAGTGCACAAGCAGGGGGCAGGGGTAGAGGATGGAGGGAGAAGCAGGCTTCCTGCCCCGCCAAGCAGGGAGCCTGATGTGGGATTCAATCCCAAGACCCTAGGATCATGATCTGAGCAGAAGGTAGATGCTTAACCGTTGTAATTTCTCATCTACTTCTATGACTAAAATACTGAATAAAATACCAAATTCACTAAATGAAAAAGGGAAAATGTGGGGCCTGTCTGCTTGAATGCAGGCCAAAAGCTAAAGGAAATGGATAGATTATGAATAACAGAAACAACTCTGTTTCAGAAACTAAGTTTATTTTAGAAATTAATTTCAAGCCTGTTTGAAAACAATTGTCATTCTAATAAGAATTAAAATTCAAACCATTTTTGATGATAAATATTTAAAAGCATTTGGTCTGGAAACTAAATGGAACAGAGCAAAGAAACTAATGTTATCAAATCCACTGTGATGGAGTGAAATATCTGTTTTGCCGAGAGGATTTTGGTCCATACTGCTAATCTCTAGAAACACATTCTCATTCTGTAACCACCATCATAGTCATATAAACATGATATTTATTCCTGAAGAATGTGATTCTTATTTCATCTACATTTTTTTCTTCTATAAATCATCTTTAAAAGCTTTACTAAAAAATCCTTTGAGCACCCAATTCTTAAGGCATGAACATATGCAAACAAACCCCTATAAATATACCTAATCCCCTCTCCGTGTTCCAGACTACATAAAATCCAATAGGAAGTCCCAACTCGAGTCTTTCAGTGTAATTTACCCATGATTTCACATTTGAGGTCAACTTCCTTTCACTGCCATTATTGGAAAGAAGCCACCTTGGTTCCCATGGTACACACTAAACTGGGCAGGCTTAGTAGGGAGCATGAACCAGCAGGAGAAGTGAATTTTAGAAAGCATCAGTCATGTTTGAGGGGAAAATTAGAACTTAATTGAGCTGCCATTAACTTTATGGCTTAGTTACTGTATTAGTTTGCTTGGGCCACTGTAACAAAGTACCACAAGCTGAGTGGCTTAAACAACAGGAGTTGATTGTCTTGCAGTTCTGGAAGCTGGAAGTTCTAAGATCAAAGTGGACTTGGTTCCTTCTGAGAGCCATGAGAAAGAATCAGTTCCACACCTCTCTAGTTCCCAGTGGTTTGTTGTCAATTTTTATCATACCTTGGCTTATAGGAGTATCGCCCCAATCTCTGCATTTGTCTTTACATGGAACTCTCCCTGTGTGCCTATCCAAATTTCCTCTTTTTTTTTTTAAAGATTTTATTTATTTATTCAACAGAGATAGAGAAAGCCAGCGAGAGAGGGAACACAAGCAGGGGGAGTGGGAGAGGAAGAAGCAGGCTCATAGCGGAAGAGCCTGATGTGGGGCTCGATCCCAGACGCCGGGATCACGCCCTGAGCCGAAGGCAGATGCTTAACCGCTGTGCCACCCAGGCGCCCCTAAATTTCCTCTTTTTATGAGAACACCAGTCATTTTGGATTAAGACCCACCCTAATGACTTCATTTTAACTTGACTACCTCCGTAAATGAGGTCACATTCTGAAGTACTGAGAGTTAAGACTTCAATACATGGATTTTGAGAGAACACAATTCAACTCAATCCAGTAGTGTTTGATTTTAATTAACTTTGGAAGGAAAAGGCCCACCCAAATCTTCACAGTGACTCTCCTTCCCCTCTACCACACCTGAATGACTCCCCTTTCAAAGCTCAATCAAGCCACTGCTGTGTAGTCCCTTATTGTTATCATCTCTCACTAAATTTGCTCATATTGAGCTGCTAGTTATTTCTTTCCTTAGTTTGCCCCCATTTCTAACTATTGCCCTAAAATTCAGTTTCTTTCTCAGCAATGCCTTTGGTCTCATGGCCAGCCCTCACACACAATAAATGGAAGGCAGTAATGTTGCTTTCACCCTGGCTCATACACCTTCAATTACCATATGAAAATAAGTTGGATCTCTGTGCAAATGAAGGCACAGTCAACAACACAAAATGATGGAGAGTTAATAGCAATCCTCCTTCACATGAAAGCTCTTAAATGAACAGAATGTCACCTGACCCAAGGGCATCCCTATACTTTCCACCTACATATAAGATACAAACCAATTTAAGGTAAAAGATTATTGGAGTAAATATTCAAGTACCTTTTAGCATGCCTATATTTAAAGTAATTATGAGTGGTTATATGTGGGAAAACATATTATTTTTATCTGTAAAAATGTTACATTTTATCCTGAAATCCAGTAGAAAATTGTAAGTTTTGATACCCTGAAAAAATATAAAATCATTAACTGAAAAGAAATATTTTAGTGCCAGTGCATAATCTTGTGCAGTTGTAAGATGAAAAGGAAATGAGTATGCTGTGAACTACCTTCTGCTATTAAGCTAATCCATAATAGGGGCCCTGTGCATGTAAGATACAATTCTGATACACCTAGAGAAGAAAATATAGGTCTTTTAGGTATGATAATCTTATAAATGGGACACAGGGGAGGCTCAAGAATCCCAGTATCTATGGGTGCTTATATTAATTAGTTCAGTGCACTCAGTATATCAAAAACTACAACAATAGAAGTTGTTGGATCCCTCTCATTTCCATAATACTTCGCCATGTGGTACAGGCAAAATGCAATATGCCCTCCTTCCATGAAGCATATTTCTGTGGAATGAATCCAGGTCAAACTAAACATCATGGAATTAGTACTTTAAAGTTGGAATGAATTTTAAAAATTTATTGAATCTAATGCCTAGCTCACACATGACTCAAATATTTCATGTTCTCCAAGAGTCATCTAATGTTTGATTTCCAGTCTCTATGATGGGGGTTGCCATACACCCTAAAGTCCCTTTCATTTTTATACAATTGTGAAAAAACAGTT
The DNA here is from genome assembly GCF_002007445.2 of Ailuropoda melanoleuca. Taxonomy (NCBI): domain Eukaryota; kingdom Metazoa; phylum Chordata; class Mammalia; order Carnivora; family Ursidae; genus Ailuropoda; species Ailuropoda melanoleuca. Next base: position 89,682,225 of record NC_048218.1, read on the forward strand.
ATGTTTAACATCTACTCTTTCACTCATTTGATGACTTATTCAGTTATTCATTGATTCAGCAAATATTTACTGAGAACCTACTATGAAGCCACTAGGCACTACACAATGCAACTGCTGTTATCTTGGATGGCTTAACCATTTATGAAGAACTTTTCACAAACACTAAACCATTTAATCCTCACAAAAACCCTGTCAAGTAGACTATGATTATCATTATTAATTTGTTATTTATACAAGAGATGAGAAAATTAACGGTCAGAAGTTAAGTCACGTGACTAATGGAAGACTTGAGAATCAAACTTACTCTCTAATTGTAGGTAGCCCTCTTTCCACTGTATTAGCTAACACAAAACAAATCCACCACCCCTTCCACATAAAAACCTTGATCTACTTGGACACCACAGACTCCTGTTACGATTCCCTTCTTCATGTTAAAGACCTCCAGATCCTTCGGCTTTTCTTCATACAGTTTGGAGTAAGATCCTTGACACACTCAGAACCAATCGTGATAGACCAGATGTGATATGACCTGATCAGAGAAGGGATAAAAGTATTTGTCTCCTTGTAAATAGACACATTTTACCTGAAAAGGGTTTTTTTTCATATTTTTATAGAGATATAATAAACATATAACATTATATTAGTTTCAGGTGTATAACATAAGTGTATTCATATATATTGTGAAATGATCACCACAGTAAGTCTAGTTAACATCCATGGCCACACATAGTTACAAGATTTTTTCTAGTGATGAGAACTTCTAAGATCGAATCTCTCATTAACTTTCAAATATACAGTACCATATTATTAACTATAGTCACTATGCTGTACATTACATCCCCATGACTTATTTATTTCATTACTAGAAGTTTGTACCTTTGGACTATCTTCATCTATTTTGCCCACCTCTCCCCAGCCCCTGCACTTCTGACAACCACCAGTCTGTTCTCTGTGTCTATGAGCTTGGTTGTCTTTCTCTGACTTATTATACTTAACATAACGCCTTCAAGTTCCATTTACACTGTTGCAAATAAGATTTCTTTCTTTTTCTGGCTGAATAATATTCCTGTGTGTGTGTGTGTGTGTGTGTGTGTGTGTGTGTGTGTGTAAGACATTTTTTTTTATTCATTCATCCATCAGTGAACACTTAGGTTGCTTCCATGAGACAGACACATTGTTGTCTATAAGCAGATTGGTTTCTAGGGAGGCAACCAGAGAATACTGTAGACTTATATTGAACTTGCAACTAATATGTGCTATCAGAAACTCCTCTCTCCTCTCCTTTCTCTGCCCCCTCCTAATTCTGACTTTTATAGAGTGGAATTTTGAGACCTGCTCTCAAGACTTTAATGTATGGCAACTACAATTAGCTCAGGTACTGAGGCAGCATCCCTCACAGAGTAGAGACCAAAACCAGAGTGTTTGTTAATGTTGTTTGTCTTTTTATTTTATTTCACTTTTGTCTTTTTTTACTTAGTTATATTTTTTCCATTTACTGAGCATACACTTCCAGATTCAAGTATTAATGCTACCATTAAATAATAGTGATTCAGACCTATGCAAATACTTCATATAAATTAATTTAATCTTACTAGGATCCTGTGAAGCAGTTGATAGAAAAAGAAACTTCTGTTTTAAGAAATTAAATAAAATTGCATAAAGTCACACACCAAGAAAATGCTGGAGCTGAAATTCCAAACCAGACATATCTGACTTCTATCCAGTAATGTATCTCTGTGATAATCACCTTTTTACTCTGAATAACTGAAAGGATCATTTTTGTTTTTCTTAGCACCTTTTAACTGCTAGAATGCTTTTCACATGGTAGGCTGCAAAATGGTAGATTGTTGGGATTTTTTTTAATCTGGACTTTTGTTTCATTCTGGCTTTTAGCCTAGTACTAGACTATTTTTATAGGTCCATTTTTAATTAATTTCTGATTATGTGAACTTTTTTCTATTTCTTATATTTGTCACAAATCAAACTCATTTCTTTTCCCTAAAACTGTTCATCTAATTGTATTTCTTACTCATTAAAAATCATCATTATCTCAAGTTAGAAACTTCATAGTCATTCCTAATTTTGCATGCCTTCTTGTCCCAACACAGAATTTTTCATCAAGTCTATAGAGTTTACTTCCTAAATATCTCTTAAGTTCTTGATTCAGGCCCTCATAATATTCTCCATATCCTATTACACTGGTCCCCTAATTGATTCACCTGCCTCTAGTTTCCCTGGCTGCATTCCACTCCACATAATGGTACCAGATTTACTTTCTAACCACATGGCTGAATATTTTCCCCCTTTTTACAAGCTGACCCCAATCAGTATTTCCTGCTGTATGCATCTCTACTCCCAGTCCCCCGATGCCCACATCTATGCTAGAAGAAACTTATCCCTATCAAATAGCCCGTGTTCTTTCACAACCTTGCTCTTATGGATGCCCTTCCCTCTGTCTGGAATGCACTTCTTGTCCTGGCAAAGAGCCAGCTCCTATCTCCAGCAATGCATGTCCATGTTCCTTCAAGTAGAATTCACTGTTCTGACATTTTTGACAATAGAAATTTTCATACATAATTCTTGCAGAAACAATTATGCTTTATTGCAATCATTTTTTTGTTAAGCCTGTCCTATATGAATATGAGTTCCTCATAAACAAATATCTTGATATTTTTGCTAGTCACCCTATTCCAGTGCCAAGCACATAGTAAATGTTCAATAAATATTTGCATGAAAGAACAAATGTGCTCCCTTTGAAATCTGAGCTGATTCAAAATTTTCCTCTAATATAAGTTGGTCTGTTTAGTTATCTCCCATTTTTCACTCATGCTATTATTTGTTTTTGTACTGCTAAAATTTTAATTTTGAGATCTCCTATTACTTCTCAGGCTATCTTCTCTTTTAGAGTTGCAGAGTTTTAACTTGGTTCTGAACTTCTTGAATCTACACTAAATCATGACTGAGAGGTTTTTGTGTATACGATTTAAGGGTCCTGAGAAACTAGTTGGTAATAGTTTCCTTACTCTTTGATGTGGATTATGACTGATGGCCATATGATAGGTGAGAATCTGCCCTCTCACTGAGACTTTCAGTCCCCTTGATCATCTGACATCCCAAAATTCTCTGCAAGCTCATTTGTTCTGGTGTCTATAGCTCTGTAAAGCCAAGTCAGCATTGGCACATAGATATGTTAAAAAAGAAAAAAAGCCATCTGCCCATTTTGCAAATGGGAAAATTAGACCCAGAATGACCAAGGAGACTATGTGATATAGTTAAGCAAGTAGGTTCTGTACCAAAGAAAGTCTAATAAGGCCTCTGCTCCAAAAACTGGCTCATTTCCCTTCCTTACATGCTTACATATTTCTTTGTGTTTTATTTCCCTAAGGGCTTTATAGAAATTTCTATCATTTGCAATCTGTTCTTCTTCGTTATATGAATCTATTTTCTCTTCAACTAGCATTTTTCTTTCCTTGACTTAAAAAAAGAAAATAAAGAACCAGCTTTACTAAAAACATGTTGCAGCTCTCCTACACTTCAGAAAGTATAGAAGCTAAAATTGACTTACTTTACTGCATAGTGTGTCATTCATCTAATGGTATAATCTAAGAGAATAACCTCTGATTTGAAAAATGTGAGGACTCATGTAAGATTGGACTAACTTAGACCTGATGTGAGTACAAGTCATGGAATTTTTTTGGCTTGGTGTGTCCTTGGAAATCATCCAGGAGAACACTTACTTCATCAAAGGTCAGTTAAGCTGAAGCTCAGAGAGGCCAAGTGACTTCTCTGGGGTCACAGATCAGGGTTATAAGCCAGGCCACAAGCAGGACTCCTGACTCTTTCTTTATTCCAGTGCCCTTTCTACCTCAGTCCATTCCGAGTATGAAGATCACACCTTGTTAGTATCTTGTCTGGAGACTGTCAAATCTAAACAATGATGATAGAATGATGGCACATGAAAGTGGTGGTTATTTAATTTATAAGAGAAAAAAAAGCTTTCAGATGTGCTGCATACTGGGCATCACTGTGAATATGGAAAAACAAATTGGTTGCTGAATGTCTTCAGCTCTATTATCAGACAGGAGGATTATTGAGGGTCTGCCATATCCTACATGCTGGGAATAGTGGACAACATGGACCTCGCTCCTGCCTTAGAGATCTTAAAACTCAAATGGGAAGACAGATATTAAATAAGCCATTATAAACAATTAGGTAAAAAAAAAATTTGCAAAGAGATGAATGGGCTGCTATGGGAATATATGTGTTATTGAGAGACCCAACCTGATCTTGATTATCAAGGAAGATGTCCCTGAGGCACTGATGTTGAAATTTCCAGGGGAAATTTAAGTGTTCCAATGGGAGTATTCCATCACACGGCATATCATTAAGAAGATCAAGGGTGCAGAGAACACTGCACTGCTATATTCAGATAACTGGAAGATGTACTACACACTGAGGCAAATGGAGTGATAGGAGACAGAATTAGAGATGTAAGTGAAACCAGATCAATCAAAGCTGTGCAGGCCGTGTTAAGGGCTTGGGAATCCATTTAGGTATTTTCAGCAAGGAAAAATGTGACCAGACTTATATTTTAAAAAGACCATTCCAGTACCAGTAGGAGAATGGGTTGAAAGGATAGCATGTAGACAGATCAGGTAGGAGGTAAACACACAGGCCAGGCTGACATGTAGGTAGGGTATACTCTAGACCTCCAGCTTAATTTAGCAGTACTTTCTGTTCCAACCAGACATCCTATGTTACTTCTCTGTCTTTAAATGAAAGGCAACCCAATCAGTCAACACTGCTGTTAATAAATACAATTTAAATAGGAAAAAAGACAGCAGCCACCTAATGGATATTTTAAAACAATTATCATTGAAAGAAGCTTTTTTTGTTGCATTAGGATTGTAATTTTAAATTGTATTTGGACAAATTGCAAACATTCTAATTGTAAAGAGCTTTGATTTAAATGATACATTTTCAGTGCAAAAACATGAGTGAGTCATCAAGTCAACTATTGAAGTAACGGTAAAATGCCATCCATTATGTTTGTTTTGATTGTTCTCTGTGTTAATTTTTTACTTATGATTTTGGTGTAAGTTGGATAGTATAAACATATGGAATACATAGAATAATTCACTGGCTTCATGACAATCCAAAAATATTCTGTCAAATTATTTTGATGACTGCCGCAATGATCAGACGTCATAAACAACAATGTGCTTCTGGAGAATTTTACCTGCAGGGATTTTAGGTTTTCAAAAAGAATTGTTTTCACATAAATAAATTATCTTCTTTTCTTACGGAAACCAATGGACAATTTACATCACCTGGTGTGATAAAAGACCTAAGCATAACATATAGATGAGTGCTACCATTTATTATTCTCTTTTTGACAATCTGAATTATCTTTTGGATATTACCCTGAATGATAAATCAAGTGATTTAAAAGTAGAACTCAAAATTGGAAAATTAGAGTTTAAGTGCTTTTATCTTAAGTAGATGATATGTTCGTGTACCTTGAATAATAAGTGCTCTAGCTTTGAGCTAACTTTATGACAATGGGCTCTTCAGTGAGTGACTTCAGGCTAATACAATATGCAGGTGCTGGGAGTCAGGGCTAAGTATGAATTATGGTATCTACAGAATTTCATGAGAGCCCAACTCAGCACATATGTAAACTGTTCTATTCTACAGTTCTTTAGTAGAATAAAACCGTGACAAATAGTACAACGTATTCAACCAAGTGTCACTAAATAATTACAAGTTTTCTTTGGAGAAAGACTAATGGTTTATTTTTGAGAATAATTGTTTTGTATATCATTAATTCATCTTATTCCCTGGGGTGTGGCATTTTTTAAGAAAATGTATTTCCCCAAAATTGTGTTTTGATTTAAAGGAGAAATGGTTCTTGCTAAGACAATGTGTAATATTCATTTTTCTCCCAAGTTGGCCAGGGGCATACAAATGCTAGAAACTCTGGCTTTGAGGGGGGTGGATTTGTTTGTTTCCATTCTTCCTTTTGATAACGGAATCATTTTTCACCATTTATTTCTTTTTGAAATCCCTGGTTTTACTGACCATTAAAGACAGTGGGTGATGATAGTACCCACTTCCATCCCCAGGACATAGGACTGAGTGGTAAAGCAAACTCCTGCATGTCTGCTTCATGTTCCTAAAATAAGGGAATCCAACGTGGAAACTGAAGGAAGCTTTTATGTTCAATCATTTCCATTTCTGCCAGTTCTGTTCCAACATGGACCTGCCTTTTAGTTTAAATACCTCACCATTTTCCTAACTACACAAAACCTGGAAAAACAACAACAAATCTTGTTGTATCTGTTTATTTCTTCTAGGTTGGACGAATTGAAGACTTCCTATACCAATTAGAGGACAGTTTCTTAAAAACTAAAAAACTGAGAACTGCTCGAAGGCAAAAAACCAAACTGAAGCGGCTTCAAACCATGCAGCAAAGCTAGTCACTGGGGGGCAGGTGCTACCATCAAGAGGTCCCAGAGGAAGGGGCAGTGGCCTCCTGCTGGCTTGACTGTGGCAGTCCAGTAACAAAGGCCTACCCCTTGGCTCATCTTTACAAAGGGATTCTATACTTCATTCATCTCGACTGGCAGCAATAAATGTTCTCAACAAGTTTGACTTGACTCCTGTTCAAATTTGACTTACTTACTTAAACAGCTTATAAAATAACCATTGCTGCCTCTTTCACCTGATTTGTTCTTTCAAAATCTAACATTTACCAGGTCTACCCAAGTATGCTTATACTATTCATGCATATTCATGTGTATCATTAAGAATTACTCACATACCATGTATAGATATGGACAAACAGTATACATGCAAATTTCTCAAATACATAAAAATCTTAAAAAATAATAAAAATTATAAAACTCATAATATACTTTCTCAATCCTTATAGAGGTAAGTCATATGTGGTATAGCCGATATTATCACTTGGGCTGTCTCATTAAAATCTCCATTCTTTCCTCTGGATCTTTTATATTCCCTCCCCTTAAATGTGTGACTCAGCACAAACGCACATATGTGACCAGGTGAGTCAATACCATCTCTCGAGACCTCCGCTAACACCAACAAGGGGGTAGGAAGACAGGGTAAGAAGGAAGAACTCAGACACAGAGTAAAATAAACAGGAAATCAGATTTTTTTTTTAAATCATGGGAAAAAATGACTAGGATCTCTGAGAACGTTGATAATAACATGAAAAGGAAAAAAGAATAAAATACTTAGTGCTGAATTTTTCATTATACAATGATGTTGTAAAGGCATAAGTTAATATTTTAATCTTAAATGTATGTTAGATTTGTGTAGTCATAATTATGCAAGGTACAAATATTTTTAAATTTTGAAATAAAATAGGACTTTGGTTTTCCCAGGGACCATCTGACCTTTATCAAATAGCCCCCTCTTTTCTACCCCACACCAGAGAATCCATCACTGCTACCACCTTCCCTCAAGCTAGTTGCTAATATAAGTGTAGGCAGTTAAAGATGTGGAGTTTAAGAAACCCCTTTTTGTTTTCAAACTCAGGCTGGCATGGCATCTCAGTTCTACTCTTGTAAGTACTGGAAAATAATTTCTTTCTATGGGAACCTGAGTCTGGCCAAATGTGGAAGTCTAAGGTAAATGGCTCAGACTTCCATCTGACAACCTCTGATGTTATCAGTTCTCACCATTGTGAGAATTTCCCAGTATTTTAAAAAAAAAAATTTACCATAACAGCTCTAGGAAATGAAGCTTGCTAACTTTGAATTTTAACTTAAATGTTAAAATTTTATTTTCCAAAAGGATTTCTATGTTCTATAACTGTTTGTTTGTTCTTAATTGAGATAAAATCTTAGCTCTGCCTGTTTACTCAGCTGTTTTCTGGAAGTCTTATTGATAGTCAATAGCTGATCAATTGCTTTCTCTTTGTTTTTTGAAAATTAGAGTTCTCGCGTTCCACAATGCCTGAAGATTATATTTGAAAATAATATAATTGCAATTACTAGACTATAGCTTCACTATTTGATCACTTTCCCCAAATCCAATACTAAGTGTCCTTTGGTTATGTCGGTTGGTGGTTGGTTAGAGAAACAAGGGAGGTTCTAGTCAGTCTTAGGACGGATGATGTATAATGGAAATCCAAAACTTTCAAAAGAAACTTCTTTTCAGAAAAGGAGAATCAATTTTTGTAGTTTGCAATAAGGTATCGAGGTATCAAATCTTTAGAATTCTTAATAGGTTCAACAGCATTGTCCATAGGAATGAATTTTGCTCGTGGTCTCCATTTTCCACATTAGTGTCAAGAGCCTTGATTAGCAACAATGCAGCATAATTTACTACACCGGGCCTCCCATCCTTTCTTACTTTTTTTTTCTTTTTATTTTTGAGAGGTGGGGAGGGGCAGAGGGGGAGGGAAAGAGAATTTTAAGCAAGTTCCACGCCCAATGCAGAGCCAAAATGGGGCTTGAGCTTGCCCCCGAGATCATGATCTGAGCCAAAACCAAGAGTCAGGTGCTTGACTGAGCCACCAGGTGCTCCATCCATCTTTGTTTTTAACTTCTCTGCAGAGGAAGGATTTGTAAAGCAATATGGTATTAGTAAAAATAATAATGATGATAATAATAATAATAATAATAGAGAAAACAAAGTTTACAAAGCACTTTCAGAATGCTTATTTCATTTCAACTTCACAAGAATTTCATATGTGCATTTTCTCCATTTTACAACTGAGAAAACCAAGAGCCAAAGAGGGTAATGCCTTCCTTGAGTCCAAAGACTTGATTTGTCCTCTACTTGCTATTTGAAATGTGATCCATAGACCAGCGGTATCAGCATCACCTGGGAATTTGTGAGAAATGCAGAATTTTCAAGTCCTCAGATCAACTGAATCCGAATCTGTATTTTTAAGAAGATCCCTGGGTAGGGGTGCCTGAGTGGGTCAGTTGGTTAAGCATCTGTCTCTTGATTTTGGCTCAGGTCATGATCTCAGGGTCGTGAGACTGAGCTGCCATTGGGCTCTGTGCTGAGCATGGAGCAGGCTTAAGATTCTTTCTCTCTCCCTCCTCTTTTGCTATGCCCCACTCCCCAACACATTCTCACTCGGTCCAAAAAAAAAATCTCTGGGAGATTTATATGTGCATTGAAGTCCAAGAATTGCTCCTTTACCATATTGGAAGATATTTTCCTGTCAGCTCAAAGTTAACCTGACACAGGAACTGATGATGTAGCCACTCTTACATTTTGGTTCAAATTAGTATCTCCTAATATGATCATTTTTGCAGAGGTTTATGGACCAAAAGAACTAAAATTATATGTTCAGTGATAATAGGATAAGTGCTCTCTCTCTTTCCTTTTTCATGAAGAGATATTGGATTTTATTCTGCAACATTCCAAAGACATCAAGTGAAACAACAACAAAAAAGACGTATTAGTCAAAAAGGAGATGCGAGGGGCGCCTGGGTAACGCAGTCGTTAAGCGTCTGCCTTCCGCTCAGGGCGTGATCCCAGCGTTCCAGCGCCGAGTCCCACATGGAGCTCCTCCGCTGGGAGCCTGCTTCTTCCTCTCCCACTCCCCTGCTGTGTTCCCTCTCTCGCTGGCTGTCTCTCTCTCTGTCATATAAATAAATAAAATCTTTAAAAGTAAAAAAAAAAAGGAGATGCGATATACACCTGATGATCAGGCCAATTGAAATATTATAATTGTATAGCTAGTCCACGCCCTAAATGCTTCAATGATCTCAGTTCCTTTGTCTTCTGCTACTTCCCATGCCCCTCCATCATTGGCCAAAGCATCTGGATGCTGAGCGGGCTCTGTTGATCTCTGGTGCTGGGGCCAGTTGTCTTTCAAAATGTCTAAACAGATTCTTCCCAACTTGTCTATATTAGGATGATAAATTCTGTCCATAAAATATATTTGGAGGTTGCCACTGGTTATTCTTTTTTTTTTTT
>NC_048218.1:89692224-89727404 GCF_002007445.2 Ailuropoda melanoleuca
TTTTATTTATTTATTTGACAGAGATAGAGACAGCCAGCGAGAGAGGGAACACAAGCAGGGGGAGTGGGAGAGGAAGAAGCAGGCTCATAGCAGAGGCCTGATGTGGGGCTTGATCCCACAACGCCAGGATCACACCCTGAGCCGAAGGCAGACGCTTAACCGCTGTGCCACCCAGGTGCCCCACCACTGGGTATTCTTTTGTAAGAAATAGTTCAAGTACACAAAGGAAGAATTCCAAAGGAGACTACCCACGATCACATGAAAATCATATATATTCTGATCCACATCTATCTTGATGCCACGCCCTTGCTCATTCTCAGTCATTCCTGGATCATTCTTCAGGTTATTTCGGTATTGTGTGTATGTGGGGGTTCAGAATGTGTCACCCTAAAATATGCCACGTTGGCATATTGATTATTTTGAATAAAGATACTTAAGAAACAGCCAGTTCAAGAAGGACATTCTGAACTTCCTCTGTCCCCATGAAAGCAGGAAAGAAATCTCTCATGTGAAAGGTATTCTCCCTATACCAGGAGCATAGAAGACAACTTTATCACCGAGATAGGGAATTTAGGGCCAAGAAGACTTTATAAACCTTATTAATTCTTTACCATTTACTACCCCAAGCCCAAACCCCCCTGCCTTGTCATTTCTGCACAAACTTATTTCTTTGTCTAAAAAGTATAAAAGCTGCCTGCTCTGGTAACCTTTTCATACATACATATGTAATGAAATTTGTTTTTCTCCCATGAATCTGCCTTTTTATACAGTGGTGTCTTGGCCAAGAACATAGAAGGGTAGAAAAAAATTATTTTTTCTCCCCTATAGATCTTTGTTTTTCTCATCTTTTCAGTTTCAAACTTTTCAAACCTATAGAAAAGTAGCAAGAATAGTAAAAATCACTGATACACTCTTCACATAGATTTCCCCAGTTATTAAAATTTTGCCTCATTTGCTTTCTCTCTGCCCCTTGTATCTTTCTCTCTCAATTTTGCTCTCTCTCATCAAGTGAAATCCATTAAAACATGTTCCATAGAAAAATCAAATTGTTTCTTTTAATAAAATCACCTTGTGAATGCACTATGCTAATCCCCCACTTTCATGTCTAAATTTGTTCTCTGCATCAAATGGAGCCAAGTTTAACACCCTTCATTCTTCCCTTCCTTCTCCTACAGATCTCCCTGAACCACAAGAAACTATAGAATCTGTGAAACAAACTGAGGGCTTCAGAGGGGAGGGGATTGGGATAGGCCGGTGATGGGTATTAAGGAGGGCACGTGTTGCGTGGAGCACTGGGTGTTACATGCAAACAATGACTCATGGAACACTACATCAAAAACTAAGGATGTACTGTATGGTGACTAACATAACATAATAAAAAAATTTTTTTAAATAAAATTAAAATAAAAAAACAAATGGAGCCAAGTGACCACAGTTACTTAGATGCTGCTAGGGGAAGCAGTTTTGGACATCACACACCACATTGTCCCTCTTCTCCTCACTTCCATCCTTTCTATGGCATCGCTTTGATGGTCAGAGCAGCATTCAGCAGGAGCAGGGTCCTTGAAGAAGGAGAAGCAAGTAGCAAAGGGCTATTTGCTGGTAATTCATACTTTTGTGTATCTTTGAGGGTAGCAAGTCTTTACTCTTTGAGAACAGACCATGAAATTTTTGAAAACAACCAAAAATTACTCAGAACCCAAATTGGTGATGCTATTCTATGTCTAAATCATGGACATCTCTGAAGTAACGGCATGTACACAGGTAACTACATTTAAATAAGCATCGCTTTCCAAGGTGACTCCTCTGAAGAGAACCGCCTGTTCCTTGGTATCTACATCCTCATATATTTGTCTAAAAAAATCTGTCTTCTCAGGCACTACTATATGCTTCTGATGGAACAGAACATTGGATACATTAAAAACCTGTCTAGAAAGCAATTTGTCAATATGTATCATGAGCTCTAAAAATATTTATAACCTTTGCCCCAATAATTCCACTCTTAGGAAACTATACTAAAAGAATAATAAAATACATGTTAAAAGATAAAAATTCAAAGGTATTCATCACAGGGTTATTTTAAGGAGAAAAATAAAATGAACTCAACCAAAATTTTCCAATATAGGTAATAGACTAAATGATTTATGACCATCTATCCAATGCTTAACCTAGTAACATAAAAATTTCATAATGTTAAAAGAAAAAAGCAAGATATAAAACTACATACAGCACAATTATAACTAGGTTATAAAATATATGCATATAAAAGACTGGAAGGAAATACAAAATAAATTAAGAATGGTTATCTTTAGTGGAAGTACTTATGGATGATTTTATTATCTTTTCCTTAATATTATACAATAAGTATATGTTGCTTGATAACAAGAAAAAAAATCCTTAAAAAACTCATTATTCAATATTATTCTGCAGAGAAAGACCCATTCATATCAGCTTTCCTTGCCTATTTATAAGGAAAAAATTATATATTCTGATACTTGCATCACAGATCATTGCTGTTGCATAGACAGAAGCCTGTGGAAGCATTTTATTTAAAGAATTCCTGTGTCATGAAATTTTTTATGACTACCTCTACCACACAATCCTGAGACACATTGTCTGGAAGGTCACTGGAGTAACTATTACACAGCACCAATTATGACGTTTCACCTGCCTTTATAAATAACGACATGGTACCACATGTGGGTTGGCCCTATTTCCTTTGCTTGTGTTCCTCATAACTGTCTTCTCTGAATGTTTTGTTTCATTCTTTCCCTGTACTTACAGAATATTACCTCATAAAGTATGAGATGATCAGAGACCAAAGTCCCTTAAATCAAATGTATTGAAAGTTCAAAGACCACTGGCAGAGCAAAATTTAATTTACAGTGGCTTGATTCATTGAGATGGTGTGATGAAGTCCAAGTTCAATCAGATATTTCACAAGTTGCCTGATCCACTCAGCAGTGCCCTGGGATCCCAGACAGGGATGCAAAGGACTATGGGGCAGCCTTGACAAGCAGCAGATTGTCAAGACAGAATGGACTGTAATGACACATAGGGGCAGACTCCTGTTTTTGACAAATCATCAAAGGAAGAGAAAATCGGAAAATAGATACAACAACTACCCCAAAATTTAACCATAAGCATATCCTGCTTGTACCTCAATGAAGAAAAACCGGAAACACTCAGACTACATGAGATAATTAGAGCTCAAAATCACTCTCCCCACACATTCTTTAATAAATGGCATGGGAACTTGAAAATTAATTATTGCTTATGTTCTTTCATTGTGATCTATCAATCTGAGGCAATGTGCAGAACAAACATGCATGAATAATCAAGACCTTAACTTTCTTTTTAAGTAAGTGTTTAGGGAAGTAGAAAGGCAAATATTTCATGAGAAATGGGTAGGCTGGATCACTCATGTTGATAACAAGTCTGCCTTTTCTCTAAACCTTATACAATAGGTTTATAGATACGAATAGCTGTGTCAAGCCCTATTTCCTCAAAACCAGAAGGGGAAAATTGGTGTAGTCCAGCCCTAAGAACACTACCTCTCAATTCAAGCCAGCTGATGGTAATAGTAATCATAATATAGAAGATAAAATAGGCTTAGATTTTGAAGATCCATGTTCAAGTTCTAGATCTTTTATAAAGGGAGATAATAAATCTTTCCATTCTTAATGAGATTTCACTAAGGAGCAAATGAAATAATGAAATATGAAAGGATTTTTAAACTCTGAAACAATATTACCTTGCTTTTATTGACAATTCACTATAAGTTAGGCATTGTCTTATTTAGTCCTCACTACAAAGCTGAGACCAGAAATATTATCTCCTTCCACAGATGAGTAATCTGAGGTCCAGAAGGTGAAGTAACTTCCTTATAAACAGGAAGTAGCAAAACTAGAGTTCAAACCCAGAGTTAGGACTTGATATATTGCTTCTTTGTGTTTTATTGTATTACTGTTTTTAAAACCTGCTGGGTCCCAAGTAATATTAACATTATACATACCTGGGATTGCCCAAAAATGACCCCAGGAGCTTGTTCTGTGTCCAATACAGTAGCTACTAGCCAAGTAAGACTATCAAGCCCCTAAAATATGCCTAGCACAACCGAAGAACTAATTTCAATTTAAGCTTTATTTTTAAAATTTTTTTAAAGTTAAATTTAAAAATTGGTATTTAATTGAGGTATTGGAAAACTTCGAAATATTTATTTGGAACAATTTGGAGATGAAAATCTACTTTCTAGCTGTAAATTTTATGAAATTTAAATACAGATCAAGTATTTCCAAAGAAAACTTAGTGTCCAAATTGAGAGATTCTGTAAGTGTAAAATACGCACCTAATGACTTCAAAAACTTAGTATTTAAAAAAAAAGTGTAAAATAGCTCAATAACAACTTTTATATTGATTACACACTGATATATTTTGGATATAGTAATTTAAAGAAGATGTATTATTAAAATGCATTTCACATTTTTGCTTCCTTTTTCTATTATAGTTAGTAAAACACTCACACTTGCATATATGATTTGCATTGTATTTTATTGATCAGCACTAGCCTGGATTATAAGTCACCTGGAACTGAGAGCTCTCCCCTAGTCAAAGAATCTAGAATGGGAGAGGAAAAAATTTCCTCCCCTACACTTGCCCTATAAGATGAGAGTTTGAGAAAGAAGTAGGTCCTGCCCCTAGAATGTTCATTTTAGAATGTGACAAATGTGTAATTAACACAGGAGAAGCCAAGGGCAAACTGGTTACATTTGTAACCAGTGTTAGTCTCCTGAGGCACATTATCCCATAAAAGCATAAGTGGCATTAAAGCGAAATTCCTATACTAACGCACAATGCTGAACTTAACCCAGAATAAAGCTAAAACAAAATACAATTTATATACTCCAGGGACAGGGGAATCCCTATCCACTAGCAAGCATGACAGAGGGCTACCTATTGATGAGAAAATCCACCTTTGTTTAAATGCTAATTAAATATCTACTAAGAGTATCCAACTATATGCCAGGACATAGAATAGACATTAAGACAGTAATGTGAGGGGCGCCTGGGTGGCACAGCGGTTAGGCGTCTGCCTTCAGCTCAGGGCGTGATCCTGGCGTTCCGGGATCGAGCCCCACATCAGGCTCCTCCGCTATGAGCCTGCTTCTTCCTCTCCCCACTCCCCCTGCTTGTGTTCCCTCTCTCGCTGGCTGTCTCTATCTCTGTCCAATAAATTAAAAAAAAAAAAAAATCTTAATAAAAAAAAAAAAAAAAAAAAAAAAGACAGTAATGTGAAATAATATAAAAAGCACTGGCTCTCTCATTATGTGATCCAGGTCTCAGTCTCCTAATCTGTGAAACAATGATAATAGTCCTCAAATGGGTATTGAGAGCCGTAAGTTGACCATGTATTTTAATGACTTAAACAGGGTGTGACATAGTAAAGACTTTAAATTTCAGCTCCTTCCCTCTGAGGGCTAGAAGAGTGGAAAAGAGTCCCTGCCCTGAAGGAGTTAATGCTGTAGCCAGAGGAGTAGACCAGACTTTCCCGGTCCTCGGTCCTCGGGCTCCAAAGGCAGTGCTGTAG
This sequence comes from Ailuropoda melanoleuca, assembly GCF_002007445.2. Taxonomy (NCBI): domain Eukaryota; kingdom Metazoa; phylum Chordata; class Mammalia; order Carnivora; family Ursidae; genus Ailuropoda; species Ailuropoda melanoleuca. The sequence continues at coordinate 89,697,812 of NC_048218.1, forward strand.
CTGAGGGTAACGGAGGACAGCCATGGTGGCAAGAAGGAAGGGGGCCGCTGCAGCACGTGGGTGTGAAGGTAGGACAAGAAGAGGCAGGAATGTGACCCGTAAGATTCAAGAAATTGAATTGATCTAAAACAAAAGTAAGAATTATTGATCCCAGAACATCTGCAGCTCCCCATTTCTACAGATGAGCCCCAGCCACTTGGAATGCACTGGCACTGCATGACCTGTCCTGACTAATTGCCTGCCCCGGGGTCTTAAGCAGCCCTGCCCCAGGACACCCCATATCTGCGACATGCTGGGCACTGTACCCTGGCTATCTCTGCCTTCCTTAACTTGCTCCCACTCTTCCCTATGCCCTTCCCTTCTCTCTACTCTGCCTTCAAAGCCTCAGCCCCAAATGTCACTGACTCTTTAAAACCTTCATCCATTCACTTCTCCCTCCTCCAACCCCTGGCAGACTCTCACACTTCCTTGGCATTTACAGAGCACTTTGTCTGTACCATTAGCACAACTCTAGTCATATCACGTCATATGAGAATGGATTGTATACACATTTTTTTTTCTCCATTACATTATTCTTAGAGGAAAGGACATCTTTTTTTTTTTTTTTAAGATTTTATTTATTTATTTGACAGAAAGAGAGCACAAGCAGGGGGAGAGGCAGGCAGAGGGTGAGGGAGAAGCAGTCTGCCTGCTGAGCAGAGAGCCCAACGCAGAACTCAATCCCAGGACCCCAGGATAATGACCTGAGCTGAAGGCAGATGCTTAACCGACCGAGCCACCCAGGTGCCCCAGGACATCTCTTTCTTTATCCTTAATTTAATGATGGGCATGAGCAAGGTATCATCTTCAAAAATCAGGGCAGCTAGTCCTTTAAAGTGTCCAGGAGTGAATGCATCCAAAATATTTATAGAAAAGAAGAAAATTAGAGACCTGAAAAGAAAAGGAAAGGGGGGAGGGGGTGTTTAGCAATTGAATTTAGAATTTAACACAACTGGTTTTTAGCTTAATTCCTAGAGATGAAGTTGCTGTGCTGTGATCAAGGACAACCCATATTGTTTCTGTGAATGTCACTCACCCCATCTGCAAAGTGGAAATAATGATAATAGACCTTACCACCCTGGCACTGTTATGGAAGTAAATGAATTGCAAGAGTGGCTATAAAATTCCAGTTTTGAATTGAGTCCAAGGTCATTCTGTTTTTTAAAATGTATTTTTCAGAAAATTGGAAATTTGCTTTAAAATTTTTATTGAAAAAATACCCTCTTTTGTTGAATAATAATAGGAAATAAAACATGCCACAGTTCCAACTCATCCCCCTTTATTAATGAATTAAGTCACATCAAAATGCAATAAAAAGGGTATAAGAGGCTCCTAAGAAGCATTCAAATTTTTATCCATCATTTTCCTTCCATAAAATGAGCATTTCTATTAAAATGATATTACATAAAAATGGAATTTTAATGTGTGGAGATTCTTTAAAATCATAAGACCACCTGGTAAAAGGCAGGCTTAACACTACTTCTCCCTCCATAGAAATTAGGAATGAAAGAAATCAAAAATTATTGAAATTAGAAAATGCAAAACCAAAATAGCCACAAAATAAATGTGTTCCCCAAAGGTGAAAGTGCCAAGACATCCAACTCCTGATGCCATTGTTAAGAGTATTAGGCTCTTGCTCCTCAGTGACCACGGGAGGTAAGAAGTTCCAGGTGGGTCATGAATCACATAGGTCATTCGGGAAGGCGCAGCTGCAGGGAAAGAGGCCACATCTGACTGGGAGACAGGGATTGTGACCCTGCAGCACAGTCGGAAACATGAATTCCTTGCCATCAAAGTACATGCCAGCAGAAAGAGTCACCGTAGGAAAAAATACAATAAAGTTGAAGGATGGTCACTCCCAACAGAAACGAGCTCCACAAAGGATAAGGAAAGGGTACATTTGATAATGTGTATCACTAGGCTGTGATGTCATTTTCAAAATATAACCATTGGTGATGAATAGAAAACATTTCAAATTGAGAAGTGTTCAGACAATAAGCATAAAAGCTCTACATTGTATTTGTTTGTTTTTAAAGATTTTATTTTTATTTATTTGACAGAGATAGAGACAGCCAGCGAGAGAGGGAACACAAGCAGGGGGAGTGGGAGAGGAAGAAGCAGGGGGAGTGGGAGAGGAAGAAGCAGGCTCATAGCGGAGGAGCCTGACGTGGGGCTCGATCCCATAACGCCGGGATCACGCCCTGAGCCGAAGGCAGACGCTTAACCGCTGTGCCACCCAGGCACCCCTATACATTGTATTTGTAAATATTTTAGGGATGTGAATATTTATCTTGATTATCTCCGAAGAATTTTAATTTTTTTCTCATAATTTTAATCAAAACATTGCTATCCATTTTTTCTTAACTCTTTCTAATAGGTACCAAATTTTAATATCTAAGTCAATCTTTAGGAAAGAAACACTATCAAGAACTCCTCTCCAGAACAAAACAATGATGTTCTTTCCTCCAAGCAACCAAATTCGAAGTCTACCAAAACAAAAACAAAAAGCCCACACACAAAAAAGTAACAAAAATCACATTCTGGGGATTCAGTGCATTTAGCAGCCTCCAGTGTGCAGCCCAATCATCCTTCTGCTGACCTTCCAAAAAAAAAAGTAACAACCTAGCTCATCAAAAGATACATTTTCCATTTGCTTTTTTTTAAATTAAAAGTAACAATTTAAAAAAAAAAAAAGAAACCTTGAAGGAATTCACAATCAATTGCCTGACCCATTTTGATGTCATGTACCGCATACGAAGGTCAGGAAGACTATTTGCAGCACACGTGATTAGATGATACTGGTCTTCAAGGTTTCGCTTACTTCCAACCAGTGTAAAATACCCACAATTCCCAGTATAAAAGAACAGAGACTATCTCCTTGGAGAATCCCGCAGGACAATACAGGCACCAGAGCTGTTCTTCATAGAGTGCCAGGGCTTCTGTCAAATTGACACAGTTACCCTCTGTAAAATATTTCCATCCTGTTTCAGTACTTTCGTGGAGAGTTCAAGAGTCCGTCTGCGGGGCGCCTGGGTGGCTCAGTCGGTTAAGCGTCTGCCTTTGGCTTGGGTCATGATCCCAGGATCCTGGGATGGAGGGCCCGCATCCGGCTCTCTGCTCAGCAGGGAGTCTGCTTCTCCTTCTCCCTCTGCCTGCCCCTCCCCCTGCTTGTGCAGGCGCTCTCTCTCTTTCTCTCTCTGTGTCAAATAAATAAAATCTTAAAAAAAAGAAAAAAAGTCAGTCTGAGAAACTCCCATTTGGAATCTTCTTCTGGAGATGTAGAGATTGGAACAGCTGTCAAATCATTAATCATGTAATCATACTCTCTCCCTTCCTCGACATACCTTCAGTACCAGAATACAGTCTTCTATTAAAACCTGAGAGCAGTCTCCTTTGAGATTATCTAAGTGGTGGCCGCACGGTTTTCACAGGTGTTCTTACATCCATCAATCACCCTTGGTCAGTCTCTACCACAGTGACCATCTTTGGTTTCAGTCTATTTCACATAATCTGCCCCCAGCTCCACCGCCTGGAATCAGTGTGTCTTTGCCACTGTAGTCTTTTCCACTGGCCTTTTCCAAACATGGCCTATGTACACCCAAATCACCCCCTGCCAGACGAACATCTCCGAATTGCTTTGAGTGTAGAATTTTAATATTCTTATTAGGTGAGTCTTCACCATACACCATTTTGTCTATGTCGTACCCAACCAGGTAATATTCTTATTAGGTGAGTCTTCACCATACACCACTTTGTCTATGTCGTACCCAACCAGGTGACCATCAGCAGTGAGCCGGTATATGTTGATGACCCCTCCTCGAACTATGGGTGGTGATCCTTCCCCTTCCCAGTATGGTCCTTACTCAGTTCTTTCATTCTTTCTTTACTTCGTTCAAAAGACCATCAACTCCCTGGCCTTGTGAATCGCTATCATAACACTGCAGGCCCAACAGCCCAATCCATGTGGGTAAATTTTCAAATTGGCAAAGCTGCCGTTTTCGTTTCTGTAAGTCACTAAAACTACCGTGGTCCTGCCAGGTGTGCCCCGACTCCGTCGTCCCTTGCTCCTGGAAAATGGATTGGAGACCCTTTTAGAATGGTCTCACCATCGACGGTGCCAAGTGTGAAGTCCAGTGGCCAGGGCTGTGTTGCTGCCACAGGGAGGAGAGGCCCTGCACCCGGCCTGGGGGATGTGGCCTTGGGAGACTGGCGGCCGCAGGCATGTCAGGCTGCCCAGGGAGTGCCTCTCAGAAGAATTTTAATTTGAAAAAAGTAAAAGATAAAAAATGTATGTGAGAGCAAAAGACCCAACAAACAAGAGTCTTCCAGGGTATCCGCTGAGTACCTTGCAGAGGGCAGCACCTCCCTTGTCCCTCGACGCAGCTCAGGAAATAACTTCTTACACCAGTGTCTCCCCAGTGTACTAGAACTGGGTCTCCCAAGGGATTTCATTCACTGTTAACAGTCTTTCATAAACAGGAAAGATCTAGCTCAAAACATTCAATGTACTTCAGAAATCTACAAGGCCACAAATCACTAGGACTCTTATCCCCATTTGGCTTTCTTACCTCATTGTCAGATACCAACACTGACGACATTTCACATTTGCAATATTGTGAGTTATAAGAAATATATATTTGGTCATTTAAATACATATTGTCCTCATCTATTTGCCTTCTTCCACAATTCCTAGCTCACAGCTCCCAAAAGCCTTGGAATTTCCTAAGTGCAAGAGAGAGAAAGTTGTCACTTGTTATGTTGAAAATTGCCCAGAGCAGGCCCAGGCCAGGAGGCCCCAGAAGATGGAAAGATACTAACAATAAGCTAGAGATAACCAGAAGCCCTACTGGGAGCTCTAGATAACCAGTTTCTGCTTCTACAAACAGGCTTCCTGCCACAGGCTCCCTGCACTACTGTTCTGGCCTAAAGCAGCCTGCACTCCCCCCAGTTTAAACCCACCTACCAGCAGTCAGCATAGCCCTTGGAGCCTGACTGCCTGCAGTGCCCTATAAGAGCCCTATAACCCGTTGCCCAGGGCCCAGAATTTTGAGCACAAGCCCATCTGGGTCCGACGGCGTAAAATAAATCGAGTTCTCCTACTTCGAGTGTCACTTGGTCTCTCGCTGGTCTGATTCTTATTTTTCTGCAACAGCGTTAATGAGGTGACTTTTGCAAAGAACCTAAGGATGGAGTCTGGTGGCCAACGCAGCCAAGCCTGTGATCCAAGGGTTAGAATTTACAGGCCCACACCCTGACCCTCGGGGTGGGGAAAAGGGCTAGAGATTGAATCAATTGCCAGTGGCAAATGAATTAATCAATTGTGCCTATGTAAATAAAGCCTCCTAAAATTCCAAAAGGACGGGACTCAGAGAGCTTCCAGGTTGATAAACACCTGCAGGTTTGGGTTGTGGTGTCCTGAAGAAGGCATGGAAGCTCTGTACCCTTTGGCCACACCTTGGGCTACGCATCTCCTCCGTCTGGCTGTTCCTGAATTAAATCCTTTTATAATAAACCAGTAATTTAGGAAGTAGAATATCTCTCTGAGTTCTCGCTAGCAAATTAATCACACCTGAGACGGGGTGTTGGGAACCAATGATTTATAGTGGGTGAGAAATGCAGGTAACAAATCTGAGCTCGTGGCTGGCTTCTGAAGGGTGGGAGGGAGGGCAGCCTTGTAGGACTGAGCCCTTAACCTGTTGAACCTGTTGCTAGCTCCGGGTGGAGAGTGTCAGAATTGAGTTAAATTGTAGGACACCCAGCCGGTTTCCGGAGTATTGTTTGTTGTGGGAAATCCCGGCAGGCACGTGAGAACACACACACACACACACACACACACACCCCTGGAATTGGTCTCCGAACACCATTTTTACGTGTGAAAAGCTGGTCCTAGTTTCTAAAGCAACTTCACATACATTTGCTCTTTTGATCTTCAACACAGCCCCTTGCAAGAGGCAGGGCTGTTATTTTCTGGACGAGAAAACAAAAGAGCGCCAAGGTCGTCCTCTTAGAGTCACGTGGAAGACAAAACTCCAGGTCTTCTGGGTCCAAACCTACTGCACGTCTCGCTTCCATTTTAAATTGCATAATGATCATAAGAAGTTTCAATTCTCCAAAAAAAAAAAAAAAAAAAGAANAAAAAAAAAAAAAAAAAAGAGCAAAATCTTTGGCAAGCGCTCCTACGTTTTTCCAGGGCCCCTTGGAAGAGTAGGTGCTGTGTTTTCATCACCTGGGGCAGAAAGACCGCGGTGAGCTGAATTTCTCCCCAGCGAGGCGCTGGCAGCAGGCTCGGGCTGCAGATGGGCAGAGGGAGGGGAGACCAGGGTGCTGCGCTCCAAGCAGGGATTAAACATCCACATCGGAAGGGAAACAGCTGTAGCCCCTTTACATTACAGTTTTAACATTCTGAGCATGTAAAGAAATATAAAAATCACAAGTAGGCCCTGGATCATAACAGATGAATAAGGGATTTATAATCTTTAAACTGCAAGGGGAATGGCTTGCATTTGTACCATTTCCTATTTTGATTACAATCATTGTCCTGAGAGCAGATTCATGTCGTGCCTTTTCTGATTCTTTCTGCAATCCATCACCAGGAGAGGACAGCATGGTAATGCTGCCGTACATTCTTTGAAACACAATAAAAGCCTATGTAACTTCAGACCTTCCCGTTTGGTTTTTTTTTTTTTCTTTCTCTTCTTTCTTTCTTTCTTTTTTTTTTTTTTTGATTGCCATAATTTGATTGGGCAGTCATTTTCTATTGTGGCCCGTTAGCTACCTCATTAACCTGGACAGGTGAGATGGTCTGGACAATTAACTTCCAGAATATTAGAAAGGTTAAAGCAAAAAGCCTGCTGCTTAGTGCTTTTCATAAACTAGCTCGAGTATTAAATTCTGATATCTTGTTCCAGGTTCCCAGCCTGTAATCATAAGAAATGGCACAAAGCAAGGCTCTTCCTGAATTGTTTTAAAATGACATTCTTCTCCTAATGCTTTCTGGGCCTATGTAGTTTATATGTCAATAAACCTCGGAGAAATTTCTATGCCTCCCTTCGCTACATCACCTTGCTGCAGCAAAATGCCCTTTATTCCTTAGTAGGTACTTTTTTCAGCTCCATCTGTTTTTCTTGGTATTAAAGGAACTTGCATAAAATTGATAAGAACCTCTATAACAACCAAAATATTCTATTATTCTAGAAATTCACCATTCACAAAAGCAATGTGAAATATCGGAAGCTCATATGCAAAGATACAAATGCACAAGCCTTAGAAACTGGTGGGCACCTCTGGGCTCTAGCCTGGCGAGGAGCTCTTGCGGCCCAGCGGACGGCGCAGCGGGGGGGGTCTACCTGTATCATCGCGCTGCCCCTGGAGCCATCTGGAAAACTACAGCCGCACCAATGCGAGAAAAATGGAAAAGGAAGACGGATTATGCGACATTTTTCAGGTGTCATTCAGATCCTACCGCTGGGTAAATGCAAGGATGGCATGAAAATCCAGTAATTTCTAGATTAAGAAGGAAACATTAACTTTTTCTTCTCTGTGTTAGTTCTTTCACTCTCGGCCCAGCTAGATTGCCCAGCCTTTTACAGCCTAGGAACTATACGGAGCATAAGAAACTAGTAGCAGACCCTCAGCTGACCTATCCTCATTGCTTCTCTACCAACTGTCCCCTGGTGGCTTTATACTCAGGTGACACTTGGGACCTATGGGGAATTTCCCCTTGAAGGCTGCGAAGTTTAGCGTAGATTATACCACGTGCGGCTCCTAGGAGCTCATTAAAACCTTCCGACACCGTGCTTTAGGATAGATGCGGCAGCCTCAGGCATTCCAGGTGGATGTGTAAAGAGCCTCCTGTTTGTTATTCTAATTGTGGTCATTATACAAATGTAAATGAAACGTACACTCTGCTCTTCATTTGCATGTAGATTTGGCAATTGGTATTTGAAAAAAACAGTCTTGTCACCCACTTCTCTTACCAATCAGTACCCTTCTCAGACAATTGATTAACTCATGCATTTACCCATTTATCCCACAAACATTTACTCCACATCTCTCATGCCCCAGGCAGTGTGTGGGTAACAGGCATGGAATATACGAAAATGGTGAGAGCTCTCTGCCCTAGTGGGGGGAGAAATCTAGACAGATAAATTATAAGTACTATTTGTTAAGTGATATAATTCATGTACAAATAAAATTCTGTATCGGGAAACCCAAGCAGGCAGGTTGGTAGAGATGTTACTTGAGTCGGATTTGAGGAATGAGAAGGACGTTTCCAAATGGAGACAGCTCAAAGGACATCCTTGATAGGATGAAGAGCAAAGGCCGGTCGAAGATGTGTGTCAAGAGAATGCAATGTTAGTCCTGGCCTAAGCAAAATCTAATTCTGTAGAAGAAATCCACTTTCCATTGCTTCCTCTCCGCCTTCCTGAAATCACATAACAGAGGCAAACTTCGATACAAATAATTTGGCACTTTGTTTCTGTTCCTCCCTGCTGTTATAAACAAAGACAAGATTTTGTTACAAGAGCCACAAAGGTGCCATGCTCTTTCACATCACCATCTCCCTTGATCTCACAGGTCGTAGGAAACAATCGAATGCTGTGCAGGACAGACGATGTCTCAAGGACCTGGTAACTGCCCCAGCAATGAAGTGGTCTGGGGACCATATTTTCTAAAGACAAAATGAAAACACGTGGTCTGGTAACAGGACAAAATTATCTTGAAGAACTGCCAAGACGGAAGGGCACAGCAACTCCCTCTCTAAGCAGGATCTGTTCTCCAGAACAGTGCTGCCCAGAGAGAATATAAGGTGAGGCACAAATGCGAACCACATACGCAATTTAAAAAAATTTTATAGGGGCGCCTGGGTGGCACAGCGGTTAAGTGTCTGCCTTCAGCTCAGGGCGTGGTCCCGGCGTTATGGGATCGAGCCCCACATCAGGCTCCTCCACTGGGAGCCTGCTTCTTCCTTTCACCCCCCCTGCTTGTGTTCCCTCTCTCGCTGGCTGTCTCTATCTCTGTCGAATAAATAAATAAAATCTTTTAAAAAATAAAATAAATAAATAAATAAAAAATAAATAAAAATAAAAAAATTTTATAGCCACATTTAAAAAGTTTAAAAAAGTGAAATTCATTTTAGTAATATATTTTATTTAATCTAATCTATCAAAAATATAAATAATGTTTTTAAAGTAGTAACAAGATATTTCACTTTTTTTAAACTAAGTCTTTGACATCCTCTATGCATTTTCCACAGACGGTGCGTCTCCATTTGGACTTCCACACCGCAAGTGCCGAGTAGCCATGGGGGTCTGGTGGCTGTGGTCTCAAAAGGCATAGGTCTATACCTAGGAAACTATCCATGGCCCTTCCTTCCCTGCACCACTCTGCATTGGTAGTAATCCCCACATAATCAAAGGACTATGTGACATTGCTCAGGAATTCCTGGCTGCCCTAAAGGAAAAACAAATAGTTAATTTACAGAGACCACAATCCTGCATGACATGAGTCTCCCTCACTTTACAAATGTCTCAGCAATCTACAAGAACAAAGCATTTCTATCAATAACCTAGCTTCCAGAAGGACGTGTAGATAAAATTAAATGTCCTTATAACCTGCAGCCCACTGACAGATACTTGAAGCAGGCAGTGTCATGTTCCTCCAGGAAGTTCCCAACTATCTTCATGTTAATGCCTTGCTGAGGGAAAAACAACCTTAACTTGACAATGGCAAGGCTTCTGGTATCCTGGGCCTCTTCTTTAACATATGAAAATCCTTTTGAAACCTCCCTTTTCCTTACCTCCGCCAACCCCATAGTATATAATCAGCCACCCCTCATAACCCGGCGGGGGGGGGGGGGGAGAGCAGCTCTTTCTGCCCACAGGTCCTGTCCCCATGCTTTAATAAACCACCATTTTGCACCAGAGACATCTCAAGAATTCTTTCTTGGTCCTTGGCTCTGGACTCCACCCCACTGAACCTCACCTGTATTCGAAAACTACAACAGGAACACAATGTGAAACGGGTCTTGTTTCTGCTTTTGGAGTCTTGTTGCGGAGAAACAAGTAAACAGTAAGGATGCCATGCCTCGAATCTCTGACAGTGTGTGCACGAGAAGTGTCGGGAGCTCAGAAGAAAGTCAGGAATGAACAAGGAAATGAGGAGAGTAAGGGGAATCATTCAGAGCACTGCGGGGTTAGTGAAAGTTTAGTTAGACAGCTGTAAAGTGGAAGGGAAAACAAACCTTGGAAGAAAAAGGAATATGTGCAAAGACCTAAGGCACTATTTTGCAAAAGTCAAAAGTAAAAGTAAAACGGGGCGCCTGGGTGGCTCAGTCACTTAAGCATCTGCCTTCAGCTCAGGTCATGATCCCTGGGTCCTGGGCTCGAGCCCCATGTCAGGCTGTCTGCTCTGTTTCTCCCTCTCCCTCTGCCCCTCCCCCTGTTCATACTCTCTCTCAAATAAATAAAATCTTTGAAAAAAAAAAAAGGAAAACACTATTTACAAGAGCCAAGATATGCGAGCAACCTAAATGTCCATCAACAAGTGAATGGATAAAGAAGAGGCAGTGTGTACACACACACACACACACACACACACACACACACAGGAATATTACTCAGCCATAAAGAAGAACAAGATCTTGCCATTCACAGTGACATGGATGGAGCTAGAGGGTATTATGCTAAGTGAAGTAAGTCAGACAGAAAAAGAAAATACCATATGATTTCATTTATATGTGGAATTTAAGAAAACAAAAGCAAAACAAAACAAGTGAACAAATATATCAACGAAAAAGCAGAAACAGACCCATAAATACAGAGAACAAAGTGATGATTACCTGAGGGGAGGAAGGGGGGGTGATGGGCAAATGGGGGAAGGGAAGTGGGAGGTACAAGCTTCCATTTCATGAAATGAATAAGTCACAAGGATAACCGCTACAATACAGGGACTATAGTCGATGGTACTGTAATAGCTGGTATGGTAACAGATGGGAGCTACACCGGTGGCGAGCAGAGGGCAGAGTGTAGAGAAGTGGAGTCACTGTGTTGTACGCCTGAAACTAATGTAATGCTGGGTGTCAGCTACACTTCAATAAAATAAGTACAAGGCTTTAGCAGTGGGGTGGGGGAGTAAAACTGTAATGAGGACGTTCTGAGGCTATCAGGGAATATGTTAGAACGTCTGTGTGTCTGTGCTGCATACACCCAGCCACAGCTGGCATGGCGTGGACCCAGAGAACCTTCAAGCTTCCGATACCTAGTCTGATAATTTCCAGGAAAATCCCTGCAACTTGCTTTTAGACAGAGACAGTAGATGTCTGTTATTAACACTCCAGAACCAAACCAAAAATCCAACAAATGGTGCTGCAAATGTAAACGCTGGATATGAATGTAAAGTACTGTCATAGTCACTTAAACTTACAGTATTGTCGAACCACAGGCTGGGGGCCTTAAGGTCAAGATGTCTTGCTTATAAAATAGAACATTTTTACCAATTCGAGAACTCTATGCTAAAATATTTTCTGCAACAGTAACAGAATCACATTTACCTTGGTTGACTCCCTTTGACTTTAAGGCAGCAGGCAAGGTTGCCCTCTGCCGACATCTCCAGCTCCCCCCACACACACACCCCCACCCTGACGCTCGGAGGTGCAAGGATGCTGCCCTCTAGTAGTTGGCAAATTACTTACAGTTCCTGAAATACAGAGCTGCAGTCTCTCCCAGTTGCACACCAGTGCATGTACGATTCCCAGAATGCACTGCTAATTTCCACCCGACCAACTCCTTAAAACTCAGCACAGGCGCAACCTCCTTGGGGAATCCTCCCCACCCTCCCACTCTCCACCCCTCTGGGTGGGTGCTACTCTTAGGTGCTCTCACAGACCCCAGTGAATATCCCCACCACAGCTTTTTCTTCCATTTACTTGCTATCTTGTCCCACAGCCTGTTAACTGCTAGTGGGCAAAGATTTTTTTTTTTAAATTTTTGTAACCCCTACTCAAATTCTAAGTGACGATAAAGGAATAAATGAATGAATCAGTCCGTTTATCTTATTGTCTTTAGAACAAAATGATTGGGGTTGAAGAATTTATGTGTTATGAATAATTTACATACAAAAGGCAGAGTTGGGGCCAAATATTTTTTAAGGAAAATAATGCATAGTAAAAGATATAAAAGGTTATAATTAATTTAAAGAGAGGCAGAGTTTGGGTGCCTGAGTGGCTCAGTCAGTTAAGCAACTGTCTCCTGATTTCGGCTCAGGTCATGATCTCAGGGTCCTGGGAATGAGCCCCGAAATGGGTTCCATGCTTAGCAGGGAGTCTGCTTAAGAATTCTCTCCCTCTCCCTCTGCCCCTCCTCCCACTCTCTCTATCTCTCTCAAACAAATAATCTTGAAAAAGAGAGAGAGGAGAGAAAGGTAGATTTGGGCTCAAAGTAGAACTTCCTAACAACCGGGGCCATCCCACAAAAGAAGGGCTTGTCTGTACATAGGCAAATCATGCCAGTGGGCTGAATCCAGCCCATGCCTATTTTTGTAAATAAAGTTTTATTGTAACACAGCCACAACCACTTGTTTACCCATTGTCCACAGCTGCTTTCACACACACAGACAGAACTGAGTAATTATAAGAAACCCTAGGGCCTGCAAAGCCTAAAATATTTACCATCTGGCCCTGTACAGAAAAAGTTTGCTGACCTCTGGTCTACTAATGAAGTTGTGAGTTTCCCATTATAGAAAGTATTCAAGTAGAGTCTGGATCTGTCCAGGATGTGAAAGAAATATGTTCTTTTAAAGGGAGAGTGGTAACTTTTAAATTTCCTCCCCTCTGGGCAGGTCTGTGATTACAGGCCTACTTTTCTAAGACAAAACTAAGTCACACTCTCTAATTTGTCTCTGACTGACAGCCCATAACGGGCAGCATTGCTAGGTGGAGGGAAAGAAATCATTGCCCAGCTGTGGCTTAAGTAATGCACCTGACTCCCTAAATACAGTTCACTGACTCTCTGAATAATGAAAGAAATAAATTTTGCTTTCAAACATCACCAGGGCACTATCATAGGAATCTGTTGTGAAAGATTCAAAGGAAGCCAAAGGCACAGTGACCTGACCTGCTGCTAACTCTGTATTTCCCACAGACCTAAACCCAGGCTGTCCCTCTGGACCACACGTATTAATCAGCCAGCAGCCCTTCGGCCTTCGCTGTTCTTTATGAGGCTGGGTGGTCACGCTGGGAGCAGAGTCACCTATGAGATTACCTCTCCTGCTTGTTTCTTCTTATCAACTCCCCCCAACAGGGCCCAGAGGTCAGGTCCCCAAGGCTGCTTTGCCATCCTTTGGCGGGTTTATTTACTGGAAATGACAAATTCTCAGAGTCGAGCACTCAGGATGAAAAGGAATTCCCTTTCAGAAATCATTCCATCTTCACATATTAACATGAGACCTGTGAAATGTTCATGTTGACTAAAACGAGGTGTGTATAACGATTTGTTGTGTATTAGGAGGGCTGAAACGTCTGCATGCTTCCAGACTTTTACAGAGGCTGTCCCTTTGGGTGGAAGCAGGAAGGAGCCTTGGCATCTGGAAGACAGGAGGCAAGGCTGTATCCTGCCATGGAAGGTCTTGCTGCAGGAAACCAGCCACGGACAGCAGGGTGGGGGCAAGCGGTGTCCTTGCTCCCGCTGCCACATCGGTACAGCTCAGCGGCCATCTCAACACGTTTATGGTGTCACTAGGTGTGTTGTTCTATGGATAAAGGAGGGATAGAAGCTAGCCCCAAAGGCTTCTTTTTTTTTTTAAGATTTTATTTATTTATTTGTCAGAGAGAGAGAGAGCACAAGCAGGGGGAGCGGCAGGCAGAGGGAGAAGCAGGCTCCCCGCTGAGCAGGGAGCCCAACATGGGACTCGATCCCAGGACCCTGAGATCATGACCTGAGCCGAAGGCAGACGCTTAACAGACTGAGCCACCCAGGCACCCCCCACCCCAAAGGCTTCATTTTCAAGTGGCTACATGGGCTTTCCCCAAAGTCACTTAGCATTCATTCAACCCCCTTCAAATTGCTCCTCACCAAATACATCAAGTCCCAGGAGATCTCAAGGATGAAGGCAGCTGAAAAGATCCCCAAATATTTGTGGTAGAAATTATTTATGGCTGTTGTTGACTTCTGTGGCCGCATTCGAAAATGCTTTCGGGTTTCTAGTAAATGTTCCTCCTTCCCCTCCCATCCCTCTACACAGTGGCTCTCTCCTTGTTGACCACAGCTGCTGTGCCAAGGAGCTACACTCTTGCTTCCAGATTTCTGCCAACCCTTGCTACCGGTCTGAAGGAACTGGCTGCTTTAGAAGGGAAGGGAAGCAATCTCTCCAGCATCATGTAGTATAAAGGGAAGATCATGTAAGATAGCTCTCTGGGGACAACCTGCACAGATCCCTGGTGTTGGTTCCCCCTTCTTCTTCCTCCCCCACTCCCCAGTGCGGGAGGATACCTGCTGCAATAAAAAATAATAGAGAAAACTTTGCTCCCATGAAACCTTATTGAAATGCTCCACTGAAAGGAGAGACTGGAGGTCAGTAGGGGAAACATTCGGTCAATGGGATTCAGAGCGTCGCTCCCTCTTCTGTGCTCCTGTGGCACCAACAGGCTGAACCGGTCCACGGCATTTATCCACTCTGCTCTGCGCTGTTGTCTGTCCATGTCTATCCCATCCACTCATAGAGCATGGAAAATTCCTTAAACGCATGCTCTCCCTGCTACTTCCAATAGCTCCTAGCACAGGACTTTGCACCCTGAAGTCATTTGAGATTTTTGTGGGGGGAGGTGCTATTTTTGAAGCCTGGGAGCTAGTTTGAACACATTTTAAGAATTTTTAAAAGTTTGGAGAGTCACCTAAACATGGAGGAGAGGGATCAGATTGTTTCTTTCTTCCTTACTGCGGTAGAGAGAATGAGGGTAGCCCAGACTTGTCCAAGTCCTAATCCCCAGAAGCCATGAATATGTTGTGTGACAAGGCAAGGGGAAATTAAAGCTGCAGATGGAATTTAGGTTGCTAATCACCTGACTATAAAATAGGAAGGTTTCCCTGGATTATCCGGGTAGACCCAACATAAACACAAAGGTCCTTGACAGTGGAAACAGGAAGTAACAGCGCTAGTGTCAGAGGAAGGCCATGTAAGGAAGACTGCTAGCCATCACTGACTCTGAGGATGGAAGGGGGCACAAGCCAAGCCAGGTGGGCAACCTCTGAAATCTGGAAAAGGCAAGAAAACAGATACTCCCCCCAGGGCTTCCAGTAAAGAAGGCAGCTCTGCCGATTCCTTGCTTTTAACTCAGTTCCAACTTCAGAAACGTAGGATAATAAGTTTGTGTTGTTTAAGCCACCAAATTGATAAACATTTGTTACAGAAGCAGTAAGAAACTAATCGACTCACTATCCAAGATTTGTGGAGAAGGAAAGAAAGGTCCCCCAATTTTCTGCCCCAGAAATGTCCCTCCCACTTTCCACTGGGCCTTGAGAACTGGGAAAGTAATATCTCAGTCAGTTGACTGGGGCACCATCCCTGGTTTCCGTAAGGAAACCTTTTTTTTTTTTTTTTTTAATTTTTTCTTTTCAGAAAGAGAGCACGTGAAGGGGGAGGAAGGACAGAGGGTCAAGAGAGAGAGAACCCAAGCTGGCTCCACTCTGAGTGCAGAGCCCGCCTTGGGGCTCAATCTCACAACCTTGAGATCATGACCTGAGCCAAAATCAAGAGTCAGATGTTCAACCGCCTGAGCCACCCAGGCACCCCTCTGCAAGGAAATCTTATATCGGTGGCTGTCAAGGGTCTGGTTTTCACAATGGAAAGCCACTTGCTATAGTGCCTGGACAACAAAATGTCACTTGAAAGTGGTGTCCCCAAACCTGGTAAGCAATGGATGTTGCCCATGGAGACAGGCTTGGAACCAACAATACTGGCTGGAAACAAAGGTGATGCATGGAGACACAGGTGTTCCAAGCCAGGGAGGAAAATAGAGAGAACTGGGCTCCAAAGGCCATCTTTGCTAATATCACAATTTTGCTTACTGTCAAACACTTAAAGAGGCAGGCTCCCCAGTTCAGTCTTTATGGAGTTGATTAGCCTGGGAGGGCTGCAGAGACTGCCTCTGTTACATCCACTGAGTGAAATAGGAGCCTCCAGGTTCTTGTGATTGCTCAGTACTGAGGTGCAAGTCAAACGCGTTTATGGGAGTTGGCCTCTAGCCCACTTCTTATGAATACACATAAACACACCTTTTATTGCTCAATAATGTTTTCCCTTTTGCAACTTTTTATGAACCATTTAAAAAATGGGGTCTGTATTTTAATGTTTTTCCAAAAAAGGAACCACAGAAATACCAAATCTTCCAAATGGGAACTCCTCTTGCCTGCTGCCTCAACCAAAAATTATTCACCAAGGGAATGTTCGAAGCCTCAGCATCAACAGCTTGATATTAATTTGGCCCAAATCCAACTGACTTGCTCCCCAGACTGAGTTTCCGCACTCCTCTTTACGAGCCCGACCTCAGCCTCTGGGGTGCCGAGGTGCAATGCAGCAGAATTCGTCAGCTCTTTATGCCTATGGGAGGATCTCCCCACTGGCTCTGTTACCAATCAGCGTTCTCCTGTCTTGGCTCCCATTCAGAAAAGCGAGAAGCTCTTTCCTCCATGCACACCTTTCATTGCCACCTCAACACCATGAATCTAACCTTTGTGACCCCCTACCTGGACCATTGCAATAGCTTCCTAACTGAGTACCCTATCTCCAGTATCCACATTCTCCAATTTCCATAACTAACCACATTGCCGCCAGATTAATATCTAAAGGAGAGATACAATCCTATCATCCCAGCTTAGAGGCTTCAAAAATTCTCCACTTTTCACCCAGTGAAGTTCAATCTCCTTAACCTGGCACTCGATTTCATACAACCAGGCTCCGAGTTACCTTCCCAGATGTTATCTCTCCCTCCTCGCTGCCCAGACTTCTGCCGTGCAGGCAGCTAGGATGATCCGGCGCTCCACGCATGTCTTTACTCTTGCCACTTTTGAATTCTTTGTTGCAAGCCACAAAAACCGATGTAAGCTACCTTGGGAACAAACGGATGTGCTGCAAAGTCATAGGGCAGTTCACAAGAATCCGAAGAGCAAGGCACAGGAAGTGCAGGAACCAGAGTTACTCTGGGGAGAGAGCTGCCCAGTAGCAGGAACTCTCGGACCATGTCTTCGGGGCACAGCCTAAGCGGGTACACGCACTCCAGCTTTTTGAGTTGTTTTGTTTGCTGCTCTGCTTTTGCTTAGATTCCAGTTCCAGAGAGTGTTCAATCGACCTGGCTTTTGCTAGTGAAAATCAGACCACCCTGATAGACGATTTTGCACGCTTTAGAGAATTCCCCAAATGTGAGTCAGAGTGTTAGCACCAAAAAAACACCTAACGGAGGTGGGACAGCCAAAAGCCACAGATACCTGCACCCCAGTATCTTCATCTAAGATGCTCATTTTCTACCTACCAGTCCCTGCCCGTCTTCAAGACCCAGTTCATACATCATTTTGAAGCCTGAGTTCATCTGTCTTGCTGTGAACTTCCGGTTCAGAGTGGGCTCCCTCCGCTCCTGGAGTCCCCCTTACTTTCCTCCTCGTTTTACAGTTCTTAAGTCTCATCCCTTTCCTCACTAGCTTTGGATTGAGAAAGTTACCTCCCCGCTTTCTGATTCAGTTTCTTTTTTNTCCTCCTCGTTTTACAGTTCTTAAGTCTCATCCCTTTCCTCACTAGCTTTGGATTGAGAAAGTTACCTCCCCGCTTTCTGATTCAGTTTCTGGATCTACAAAACGCAGACGGTTATGACTGTTTCACAGAATCTTAGCATCTTAGCATGTAATGGGATTAGTTCAGTGCCTGGCTGAGGACATAGTAAGTCCTCGGTATATGCTGTTGCTATTGGTGTTAGCTGTCCTCATCGCCATTATCAGCACACGACTCTTTTAGACTNAACGCCGGGATCACGCCCTGAGCCGAAGGCAGACGCTTAACCGCTGTGCCACCCAGGCGCCCCTGATTCAGTTTCTGGATCTACAAAACGCAGACGGTTATGACTGTTTCACAGAATCTTAGCATGTAATGGGATTAGTTCAGTGCCTGGCTGAGGACATAGTAAGTCCTCGGTATGTGCTGTTGCTATTGGTGTTAGCTGTCCTCATCGCCATTATCAGCACACGACTCTTTTAGACTGGAAACCAGGATGAATTTGTCTTTACCGACCCGGTGAAATATTTTACACACAAAACTGTTTGCGACTCCTGGTGAATAAATGTACTCAATCAAGAGAATAATCAATCAATGAAGTAAGACAAAACTTGGAAGCTGAAATTAAAAGTGGGATGTCAGGAGGCCCACTTTTTCTACTTTTACCACCCAATAGCAGACCGCAACTGGAAGAGCAAGGGTCATCATAGAAGTTCTGAGAAACAGACAGAGAAAGAGCTTCTCTTTGAACACTCCGTGGTTGTGAGGCAATTGGAAACACAGCCCTGTTTCTGTTCTTTCGCAGCAACAGCCGGTGTCTGTGGGAGATTTTAAAATCAGTAATGAAAAGAAGGAAGAAAGGAGAGAAGGAGACCATTCATTAAAACTTTTGGGTGGCCCATGGTACCAGGAGACAGATACCCTAGCCCCCGACCTAGTTTTCCAACCCTGTCAGTAGTCCCCTCAAGAGCCATCCTTGGTGTTGCTACGTGTGCGATAGTTAGGGCCGCTCCTCAGGCGTTCTTATCTCCTTGGTTACCATTATAGGTCTGTCATCTACGAATTATCTAAACCCTCTTCGAATCTATTTATATGTTCAGCCTTTGCCACTTTCCACTTGTATCTTAAAGCTTTGCTTTAAGCCTCATCTGGATGACTGGGGGGAAAAAACAAGAAAAAATAAGTCCTTCCAACAAAAAAATAAAGAAAATGCCATTGAAATCTTACCTGTGCCACTCACTCAGCAGCCTTGGGCCAGGCATTTGCTCTCTCTGCTTCATTTTGATTCACTTAAAATTGATATAACAATCTTCAGATTAGTGCATTAAAGGTTAATTAGATTTTAACTTTGTCATGCCATTCAGAATATAAAGGATATTATATGCATGTTACATCTTATTACAGATTCTGGATAAGAATCCATTTTTAATTGCCTACGTGTGTACCCCTCCCTGATCACATGTCATCATATTTTTTATATTCTTTGGATAATTGTGGTAGGACCACATCTGGTGGTGTGGGTTATGCACTGCGGGACTCTAGGGGGCAGCATTCATATCTTGTTTACCATGGATCGGTACGTTCGTGATCAAATGTTCCAGACAAGTACCAGTAAGGTGTCTCATGGAAGCAGTACCTCCTTTCACTTCACACAGAGATATTAAGAAGACACTATGGCTGGATTTGAGACAAAATATGTCTTCCCCCACTTTATCCTTGGGTCTTTAATAAACTTCCCTTTATTAAATAGATTCAAGGAAGCCCAGGGTATTTCAAATGCAATGACCTCCTGCATCAGACTTACCGCTCATGGTGCATTGACAGTCCTTTGATGGCAGGTGTTCCTCTTGGAGTTGGTTTTGATGCCCCCTACTTCCTCCTTTTATAAGATGCCAGCAGGCAGGTGCAGAGATCTACTCAGTTTGCAGCAACCCAAGACAAGCCTCCAATGTAAGCAAGTTCCCTTGTTTCTTAAACATGCCACCTATCAATCTGGAACGTTCTGCCTCTTTCTTTGGTCTCTTCTTGCCCTCTGTGTGCAAGGCAGAGGAGATCAGGGGAACTCCTGAGATTGCAAACCCTAGCACCTGGCCTTGGGCCCAACACAGAACAGTCAGGAAATGGAGGCTGAAGGGTGGGATGGAGGGAAGGAGTAGAGGGAGGGAGGGTAGAGGCAGCAAGGTGACAGGACACCGGGATTTGGCACTGAGACCCGTGAGGCTCCATCATTTGGGCGCAAATTTGCCTCCACTTTTAGATTTTAAGCTTAAAAACAAAGATCATAATCTAGAATCATCTTTATATTTCTCCAGCCAAAATGCCTAATACAGAATCAAACACGTACTAAACGTTCAATAAATTTTCACTACACTGAATTTCCTCAATGAAATGCATCGGCGTTCTTCTTTCACTTTTAGGGAGACTGATGTGTAGATTAGCCATGCTTTTTAAAATCCACCGATTTTTGTAGATGGGTAACTTCTAAATCCAAAATTTTAATGGGCTTCCACCTAGTGTTAATAGTAGTACCACCGCTCTTCCTGCCTCTTGTGTCCAGGAGTACTTAAAGATCCCATGGGTAAAGGAGACTGGAGTCTTTTAAAAACTCAAAACTAAAGGAGCCGGCCTTTACCTTCTCTCCAGCACATCAGCAAGAATTAATAACCTACTTTAGGGGGAATGAGCAGAAACATCATCCCAACTAGAATGGGAAAACCAAGCCCTTGGGACTCAGAGGACTTCAAAGCCAAGCCTGCTAAGCTGCATCAATTTAAGGAGGATTTAAATGCTTTAGCCTGTGTTCTCTGTGTCAGAAGTGAATCACATTGAGATGAGAAGGAGGTCTAGCAACAACAGCAAGCATCTCACATGAGGTCAGTTGGCATCGTCTAGACTAGATACTTGAAGTCTAAAGATAGCAACTGTGTCTCTGGAGTTAGCACAACTTTGAATTATTAAGAACAGGGATTCAAGATCAGGAAGAAGCCTTGCATTTAAAAACAGATGGGTTTCTCTTAATTTCTAGGGAAATTAGGAATGCCTAGATGCTGCTGCTGATAGAATTGACTTCTCCTATTAGCATACTACAAGGTTGATGCTGGGTCATTTGTGCTTTGTTGCTCTGTAAAATTCCAAATTCTTTAAGCGCTCTCAACAGTAAAAACCCAAGCAAACTGAAAAAGCTCCTTTGTCCACATCCTTCACCATCTTGCACCTCCCCTCTTCTGCTTTGCACCAAGCATTTTCTGATTAAAAGGCAGTCACCCATAAAAAGCAGGCAGAAGCCCAGCAAAGTTAATGTGTTCTTTCCCTTTATAAAGCAAGTGGAATGTCAGGCTATTACCCAGTGTAGGAGCACACCAGCTTTAAAGATTTTCAGCAGGGTTTCTAGGTGGTAAGCAGTGCACAACTATTCACTTGTTATCTGAGCAAACCTTTCTTGAGCATCTATGTTATGCCAGGGATTGAGCTGTTAGATGTACTTGTCAGAATCCATCACCAGGAGTTTAGGGCAAAAGGCAATGGTCTAGACCTCACAGGCACAAAAGCCAGTGCACTCCATTCAGTCAAATATAAGGCTGTGATATCTTCCCAACAATATACCAGAAAGAATGAAAGAATAAGATCTTCATAGTGCCTACAGTGGCCTTTGAAATAGGTTTTTATAAATCTCATGACTCTCTTGTGAAAAACCTACTTATATTACACTATATTTTTGTGTTTCAAGAATTAATTGGTCGTAGATAGACACACATAGATACACACATATTTTTTTAATATTCCTGTTTTTAACCCTGTTTTAGCATTTCTCCATTTGTGAATATACTGTGGGTGTCTCAAAATATGGAAGTGGCCCAGGCATCCCTGAGAGTATAAACTAATAC
Organism: Ailuropoda melanoleuca; assembly: GCF_002007445.2. Classification (NCBI taxonomy): domain Eukaryota; kingdom Metazoa; phylum Chordata; class Mammalia; order Carnivora; family Ursidae; genus Ailuropoda; species Ailuropoda melanoleuca. The sequence continues at coordinate 89,719,489 of NC_048218.1, forward strand.
AGCTAGCATTATAGCATGGAGGTGACATCATTGTTTTCTAGCACTTAACTCATCTCAAAGTAACAATTACGACCCTTCTAAATCTCCACTGAAGGTTTTTTTATTGACCNTTTTAACTTTGTCATGCCATTCAGAATATAAAGGATATTATATGCATGTTACATCTTATTACAGATTCTGGATAAGAATCCATTTTTAATTGCCTACGTGTGTACCCCTCCCTGATCACATGTCATCATATTTTTTATATTCTTTGGATAATTGTGGTAGGACCACATCTGGTGGTGTGGGTTATGCACTGCGGGACTCTAGGGGGCAGCATTCATATCTTGTTTACCATGGATCGGTACGTTCGTTATCAAATGTTCCAGACAAGTACCAGTAAGGTGTCTCATGGAAGCAGTACCTCCTTTCACTTCACACAGAGATATTAAGAAGACACTATGGCTGGATTTGAGACAAAATATGTCTTCCCCCACTTTATCCTTGGGTCTTTAATAAACTTCCCTTTATTAAATAGATTCAAGGAAGCCCAGGGTATTTCAAATGCAATGACCTCCTGCATCAGACTTACCGCTCATGGTGCATTGACAGTCCTTTGATGGCAGGTGTTCCTCTTGGAGTTGGTTTTGATGCCCCCTACTTCCTCCTTTTATAAGATGCCAGCAGGCAGGTGCAGAGATCTACTCAGTTTGCAGCAACCCAAGACAAGCCTCCAATGTAAGCAAGTTCCCTTGTTTCTTAAACATGCCACCTATCAATCTGGAACGTTCTGCCTCTTTCTTTGGTCTCTTCTTGCCCTCTGTGTGCAAGGCAGAGGAGATCAGGGGAACTCCTGAGATTGCAAACCCTAGCACCTGGCCTTGGGCCCAACACAGAACAGTCAGGAAATGGAGGCTGAAGGGTGGGATGGAGGGAAGGAGTAGAGGGAGGGAGGGTAGAGGCAGCAAGGTGACAGGACACCGGGATTTGGCACTGAGACCCGTGAGGCTCCATCATTTGGGCGCAAATTTGCCTCCACTTTTAGATTTTAAGCTTAAAAACAAAGATCATAATCTAGAATCATCTTTATATTTCTCCAGCCAAAATGCCTAATACAGAATCAAACACGTACTAAACGTTCAATAAATTTTCACTACACTGAATTTCCTCAATGAAATGCATCGGCGTTCTTCTTTCACTTTTAGGGAGACTGATGTGTAGATTAGCCATGCTTTTTAAAATCCACCGATTTTTGTAGATGGGTAACTTCTAAATCCAAAATTTTAATGGGCTTCCACCTAGTGTTAATAGTAGTACCACCGCTCTTCCTGCCTCTTGTGTCCAGGAGTACTTAAAGATCCCATGGGTAAAGGAGACTGGAGTCTTTTAAAAACTCAAAACTAAAGGAGCCGGCCTTTACCTTCTCTCCAGCACATCAGCAAGAATTAATAACCTACTTTAGGGGGAATGAGCAGAAACATCATCCCAACTAGAATGGGAAAACCAAGCCCTTGGGACTCAGAGGACTTCAAAGCCAAGCCTGCTAAGCTGCATCAATTTAAGGAGGATTTAAATGCTTTAGCCTGTGTTCTCTGTGTCAGAAGTGAATCACATTGAGATGAGAAGGAGGTCTAGCAACAACAGCAAGCATCTCACATGAGGTCAGTTGGCATCGTCTAGACTAGATACTTGAAGTCTAAAGATAGCAACTGTGTCTCTGGAGTTAGCACAACTTTGAATTATTAAGAACAGGGATTCAAGATCAGGAAGAAGCCTTGCATTTAAAAACAGATGGGTTTCTCTTAATTTCTAGGGAAATTAGGAATGCCTAGATGCTGCTGCTGATAGAATTGACTTCTCCTATTAGCATACTACAAGGTTGATGCTGGGTCATTTGTGCTTTGTTGCTCTGTAAAATTCCAAATTCTTTAAGCGCTCTCAACAGTAAAAACCCAAGCAAACTGAAAAAGCTCCTTTGTCCACATCCTTCACCATCTTGCACCTCCCCTCTTCTGCTTTGCACCAAGCATTTTCTGATTAAAAGGCAGTCACCCATAAAAAGCAGGCAGAAGCCCAGCAAAGTTAATGTGTTCTTTCCCTTTATAAAGCAAGTGGAATGTCAGGCTATTACCCAGTGTAGGAGCACACCAGCTTTAAAGATTTTCAGCAGGGTTTCTAGGTGGTAAGCAGTGCACAACTATTCACTTGTTATCTGAGCAAACCTTTCTTGAGCATCTATGTTATGCCAGGGATTGAGCTGTTAGATGTACTTGTCAGAATCCATCACCAGGAGTTTAGGGCAAAAGGCAATGGTCTAGACCTCACAGGCACAAAAGCCAGTGCACTCCATTCAGTCAAATATAAGGCTGTGATATCTTCCCAACAATATACCAGAAAGAATGAAAGAATAAGATCTTCATAGTGCCTACAGTGGCCTTTGAAATAGGTTTTTATAAATCTCATGACTCTCTTGTGAAAAACCTACTTATATTACACTATATTTTTGTGTTTCAAGAATTAATTGGTCGTAGATAGACACACATAGATACACACATATTTTTTTAATATTCCTGTTTTTAACCCTGTTTTAGCATTTCTCCATTTGTGAATATACTGTGGGTGTCTCAAAATATGGAAGTGGCCCAGGCATCCCTGAGAGTATAAACTAATACAGCTAGCATTATAGCATGGAGGTGACATCATTGTTTTCTAGCACTTAACTCATCTCAAAGTAACAATTACGACCCTTCTAAATCTCCACTGAAGGTTTTTTTATTGACCCTCTTTATAATGGCTTGATGGCATTTCACTGTAGTTTGGAATTGTATTCTGCTGCACTTTCATCAAAATCCCCCCACATCAATTTCCCTCCATTCTTTCCTGACCTATTGGTGTAAGAAAAAAAAAAAGAGTCATTGACCGTCTTTTATACTGGCTATTCCTTACCTTGTGTATGTGGACAGAGTACTTTGCTTATCATAGATGCTGAACAAATGTTGCTCAAATTTAACCAGTCGGATTCAGACACCAAATATAACTATCTCTATCTATCTATCTACAGATATCTATAGATACAGATATACGTATAGAGAGACAATATATTGAGCAAACTGCTTCTTCCAAAACACTTCATGTCCATTATTTTGCAAAATTCCTGTAAAGTTGTTTTTATTATCCTTGATTACACAGCTGAGGAAACTAAGTTTCAGAGAGGCTAAGTGTGATGCCCCAGGTCACACTGCTAATAAATTACAGAGTTGGAACTTATGCCCAAGCCCCTCTGACCTCAAAGCCATATTTCTGGCTCCAGATTACTAGGTAGTGTCTCACCTTTGGTCCTGGGGCTAGATTTGGCTGCTTTTAATTGCCAACAGACTCCATATGTATTTTCTAATAAAAACAATTCTTAGCTATGAACAACTCTGCAGGGAATTTGAAAAAACGAAGAGTAAATTTGGAGAGGTCGGAGCTTTGAAATTTTTTCTCATCATATTTGTTGAAAGTAATTGCCCAGGAAGATAAGGTGGTACTTGCTTCCAGTAAAACGGTGACAGTCCCAGAGATGCTGACTCACTTGTAAGGGAACATCATTCCTGGAACTATGTCCCATATAAAGCCAGAGCTCTAGCAGGCATGAAAGGGCCTTTCTGGCCGTGGCACCTCTTCCCCCCCACGTCAGTGCAGGTGTTCAAGGGACCTCTGTCTGCCTGAGGCTCACACAGCGTGTCTGCCTTAAAGAAGCCATCACTTCTCCCGTTGCATTCTAAAATATGCCACCGCCAGGACACTTGTTTTCTTTGAAATGAACAGTTTAAAATTAATAACTTATTTTGTCTCCTTTACTATTTTAGCATTTCATTGTTTGGATTATTTTTCCCATACTTCATTTATGTGCAAGTCGCTTTTAAATGAGTTCTGACCCTACATTGTATACAGCAGGAAGCAGAGCTCTAGTCAACTCTCTCTCTCTCTCTCCAAAACTCCCTGCCCAATGATTTCTAGTATCCCATAGCCAAGCTGTATAAAGATCCATGTCCACCCTGTCATTTCTCATTCTCTCTTCAGTGTTCAGCCTTCAACCCACTGTTCCCCCGCTACAGTAAAATGGTCTTACTCATGGACCTCCAAAAAGTCATGTTGAGTGGATGTTCCATACCTTATTTATTTGATCTCTCCAATATTTGGAACCATTCACCATTCCCTCCTTGAGACTTTGACATCCTTTGACTTCCTTGGTATCATTCTTTTCTTGTTTTCCTCCTATTTGGCCAATGCTCCTTCCCATTTTCATTCATATGACATTCATATCATTCATCATTCTTTTGCCTCCTGCGTATTGAATGTTAATCATTCATGAGCTCCTGCTTCTGCACTTTTAACTACACTCTCCCTAGGTGACCTGATTCTTAAGACATTCTCATAACGTGCCCATTATACTGCATCTACCAACGAATGGAGCACAGAAAATGGTTATCAGATGTTTGCGGAATGCAGCAAATATCTATCTTCAGCCCAGGTCTCCTCTCAGGGTCCCAGACAATAAGTATATGTATGCCTACATGTGTTTATACATATTATACGTCTACCTACTGGACCACTCAGCCCGAATCCGTTTTCCATTTTCACCCGAATGTTCTACAGGCATCTCACATGTATCTCAACCTCTTCCTTACCCTTGGTTCTCTTTTTTAGTAAATGGCATCATGCAAATCAGATACCCTAGAGGTGGTCTGTGTGACTCCCCCCTTCATCTAAATGCCCTCTCCCCATATCCAGTTATTCACCAAATCCACTTATTTTTCTCTTCCAAAGCTTTCAAATCTATAACCTGAGTTCAGACCTTCATCCTTATGTATCTACCATGGCTCTTCTAACTGGTCTAACTCTTCACTCTCTGAACACCTCCATGCATCTTCCACACTGCTGTTTGTCAGAATATGTTTTTCTGAAAACAAACCCAGTCACATGTAATTATATATCCAGTATTAAATGTCCATGAATTTCCCCTTTCTCTATCCTCAATAAGGACTACAACAGGCACAGTTCATGAAGAGGCCCTCAAGGCACGTGCAATTATACCCTCGTAACAGGACTCAGCCAACCTTCTCTAATGGGGATCAGAGCACTGGGTCAAGAGCACCCTAGATTCTTATACTTGGTTCGTGCAAGGGTGGTAGTGCCTGTACCATATTCGTAGGCAATATACTCATCTTGAATAGTACTTATTTCACTAATGTAAAATTTTTGCTAGCATCCCTCAGGCTAATTAATAAACGGCTAGTGCTCATTGAGCTGGCTGAGACTTTAACATTTACAGTAGCCACCGGCTGAGACGCTTACAAATGCTAACTAACCTCCCCTGGAGTGTGGATTTGTGATCAAGGTACTTCCAAGTATTAGCAAGCTGCCCCTGGAGGTAAGGTAAACTAACTAAGCACACACATAGACATTTCTATGCTGAAGGATTTTAAACTAAATGACAGACACCATAATGCCCTATTTTGTGGGGCCTTACATGCTGGCATGATTTACCTACTGGGTAATTAAGTGGTGCCAGGGTATATACCCAACTCTTGACATCCTTGCCTCAATAATCAATACAAGAATGGACGTGCGACAAAGGTTTTGTTTATGAATAATTGAGTGACTTTCCTAATTCATGACTTATAAGGGAAAAGATTCTGGACAGGAGCTCAGAATTCATTTTACGTATCTAGGCTTTGATCTTCTATTTCTCTGATTGTAGCTAATATTAAGTTAAACCATATTGAAAATGCCACCTTTAAAAGTGAAAAACACGCAAATATTGGCAATTTTATATGGTTCAGTCGTCTATGAGGCTTCCAAGCCACCTTTAAATAAATGAAGAGAAATGGTTTAAAGCACTTGTAAGAAACAAGTTCTGTTCAAATGCCTAATGGTGGGGTCCCAGGAAGAGAAGTAGATCCCTGCCTCTCAGTGTTGCACGCGCCTCCAACCCTCTTAATATTTTTTAATCATTCAGTGGGAGCTGTGGCTCCTTGAAGTTGTCACAGATCAATTAAATCCTGGGCACTTCAGAGGTGACATTCAGATTAGTGGGAGGGTGAAAAGAAATCAATTCTTAACTTCTCAGCCTGCGGGTACCCACAGATGTCCCCGCGTGAAGAGTGAACTCTCATTTCAGACACAAAGGCAAAGGTGGCCTCTCCTTTCAGGGCCACTAGCTGATTGCTGAGGTGAAGCGTGGAAGAATAGGAACCCCAGGGGTCTTGCCTTGCCATTAAGGGCCCTGACACAAAAAAGACTTCTTTATACCAGCGGTTAGAAAGAGGGCAGGATGGAATTCCTCTTTCACCAATCCTTGAAGTAAAATTACCTTGAGAATTTGGGCTTCAAACAGGGATAAGAGCACCAGCTTTCATTATCCAGCCAACAGGTGAAGGGAAGAAATGCTTTCTGTGAAAGAATGTCACTGCAGAGGGGTGAAAGGAACGAGGAGTGAGTCAGGCTGAGGCAGGTGAATTCCACCACTTAACAAGCGATCACCCCGGAACCGCCAGACCCAGATAGTGTAATTCCTGAATGGTGAAGTCAAAGCAAAAGAGCAGGTGATTAGACCACGAGCGCTAGAGTATTGAAGAGCGTTACATTTCCGGGGTTTGCACTGGGAGCAAATTGGATATATGTGCTCTGCTTTTAATATATTCTGTTTTCTAATTAGCAATCAGGGCTGATTTGTCAGTCATTCCACCTATAATACATAAAGCACCGGAACATGGGGGAGGGGAGCAAGTTCAGAAAATCAATATGCTTACATTTACATTCCCTCAAGGCTGAGGCGTTACAAAAAAAATGCCGAAATAGTATCTCTCTCTTTACAAAGGAGCAGAAAGGAAGGGTGAGATTGCAATTCAATATAATGAATAAATCTCTGGCTGTTTGGGGAGAGGTACAATAGCTGAATATTTATGAGACCGATGATGGGAAATGCATTTCATATGGTCAGCAATTGTGGAAATAGTCTACCATTTTTAAAGCGCCTAGGAACAAGTACATGTTTAAGAAATACAGACTCGGGGCACCTGGGTGGCATAGCGGTTAAGCGTCTGCCTTCGGCTCAGGGCGTGATCCCGGTGTTATGGGATCAAGCCCCACATCAGGCTCCTCCGCTATGAGCCTGCTTCTTTCTCTCCCACTCCCCCTGCTTGTGTTCCTTCTCTCGCTGGCTGTCTCTATCTCTGTCGAATAAATAAATAAAATCTTTAAAAAAAAAAAAGAAATACAGACTCATCTTTCATATATGGGGAGTTAACAGAAAATGTTTTAAAATCCAGCGTTTTTATTGGATGGTGGTGGGCAGAATGGGAATTTCTCAGCCCTCCAGTAGCCACCCGAGTGTAACCACACTCTTATAAGAGGTGGTGTATAACTTCCTTCCAGGCTTCCCAAGAGGATCCGCTAAACTCCTTCAGTTCCTCACTTCTTCAGCCCACGTTCAGTCCCCAACAAACACGAAGGCACTCCTTTACCACCAGTTGGTCCAACCTCGCCCTGCCAAGGCCACCAGGATCTCTTAATTTACAATGTAGTGAGTACTCCCCATGCGCATTCTAACAGCCTTCCCTGTGGTTGTTGCCACTGATGGCTCCTCCCTTCCTCTCCAAGGGCCCTGGTCCCTGGTGTCTGGGATACCTCACTCTTGATTCTCCTCCTGCCTCTCTGGTCACTCCCTCTGTATGGCTTCTGTGAGCTTCCCTTTAGCTGCATGTGTCTGAAATATCTCTGCTGCCTGCTTCAGCCTGCACAGTTTCTTTGAGTGTTATTTGTTTCTAACCTCATCATTATTATTATTATTTTAAAGATTTTATTTATTTATTTGACAGAAAGAGAGATAGGCAGCCAGCGAGAGAAGGAACACAAGCAGGGGGAGTGGGAGAGGAAGAAGCAGGCTC
>NC_048218.1:90058297-90060857 GCF_002007445.2 Ailuropoda melanoleuca
GGGTGTAAAAAGTGATCCAGTTTCTTTTGTATGTAGTTGTCCAGTTTTCCCAGCACCGTTTGTTGAAGAGATTGTCATTTTCCCATTGCTTATTTTGCCTTCTATGTTGAAGATTAATTGACCATATATTTATGGGTTTATTTCTGGGCTTTGTTTTCTGTTCCATTAATCTATGTGTCTGTTTTTGTGCTAGTACCATAGTGTTTTGATTACTGCAGATTTGTAGTATATCTCGAAATCTGGGATTGTGATGCCTCTAGCTTTGCTTTTCTTTTTCAAGATTGCTTTGGCTAATTTGAGGTCTTTTGTGGTTCCATACAAATTTTAGGGTTATTTGTTCTAGTTCTGTGAAAAATGCTGTTGGCATTTTGATAGGAATTGCATTACATCTGCAGATTGCTTTGGGTAGTATGGCCATTCTAACACTACTTGTTCTCCTAATCCACGAGCATGGAGTATCTTTCCATTTGTTTGTGTCCCCTTCAATTTCTTTGATCAGTGTTTTATAGTTTTCAGTGTTCGGGCCTTTCACCTCCTTGGTTAAGTTTATTCCTAGCTATTTTATTGTTTTGGTGCAATTATAAATGGGATTATTTTCTTAATTTCTCTTTCAGCTACTTCATTATTAGCATATGGAAATGCAATGGACTTCTGTATATTGATTTTGTATCCTGTGACCTTACTGAATTCATATAACAGTTCTAGTAGTTTTGGGGTGGGGTCTTTGGGATTTTCTATATAGAGTATCATGCCAGTTTTAGTGACAGTTTTACTTTTTCCTTACCAATTTGGATGACTTATTTCATTTTCTAGTCTGATTGCTATGGCTAGGACTTCCAGTCTATGTTGAATGAAAGTGTTAAAAGTGGACATCTTTTTGTTGTTCTTGATCTTAGAGGAAAAGTTTCAGTTTTTCACCATTGTGTGTAATGTAAGCTGTAGGTTTTTCATAGATGGCTTTTACTATGTTGAGGTATTTTCCCTCTAAACCTACTTTGTTGAGGGTTTATCATGAATAAATATTGTAATTTGTCAGATGCTTTTTCTGCATCCATAGAAATGATCGTATGGCTTTTATTCTTTCTCTGATTGATGAGATGCTTTGCATTGTTTGTTTGTTTGTTTTTTTCAAATGCAGAACCACCCTTGCATCCCAGAAATAAATCCCACTTGATCGTGGTGACTAATTTTTTTAATGCATTGTTGGATCCAGTTTGCTAATATTTTGTTGTGGAATTTTGCATCTATGTGCACCAGAGATATTAACCTGTACTTCCTTCTCTCTCTCTCTTTTTTTCTTTTGGTAGTGTCTTTATCTGGTTTTGGTATCCAGGTAATGCTGATCTCATACAATGAATTTGGAAGCTTTCCTCCCTCTCCTATTTTTTTGGAATGGTTTCAGCAGAATAGGTATTAACTCTTTTTTTAAATGTTTGATAGAATTCACCTGTGAAGCCATCTGGTCCTGGACTTCTGTTTGTTGGGAGTTTTTTTTTTTTTTATTGATTCAATTTCATTGCTGTAATTGGCCTTTTCAAATTTTCTATTTCTTCCTGGGTCAGTTCTGGGAAGTTATAAGTTTCCCGGAATTTATCCATATTTTTCCTTGTTGGCCAATTCGTTGACCTATAACTTTTCATAATATTGTCTTATAATCATTGTATTTCTGAGGTATCATTGTTATTTCTTTTGTTTCTGATTTTATTTGCATCCCCTTTCTCTCTTGATTAGTCTGGCTAAAGGTTTATCAAATTTGTTGGTTACTTCAAAGGACCAGCTTTTGGTTCTATTGGGTTTTTTTTTTTAAGTTTCTATTTTGTTACTACTTTATTATTTCCTTCCTTCTGGTTTTGGGGGTATTTTTCTTAAAGTTTATTTATTAATTTAAATAATCCCTACACCCACCATGGAGCTCAAACTCATGACCCCAAAATCAAAAGTCACACACTCTTTGACTGAGCCAGCAAGGCACCCCAGGTTTTGGGTTTTTAATTTTTCTACTTTTTCTAGCTCCTTTGGATATAAGGTTACACTGTTTGAGATTTTTCTTGCTTCTTGAGGTAGGCCTCTACTGCTGTAAACTTCCCTCTTAGAACAGATTTGCTGCATCCCAAAGATTTTGGGCCGTGGTATTTTCATGTTCATTTATCTCCATGTATTTTTTTTATTTCCTCTTGAATCTGTTGGTTGACCCATTAATTGTTTAGTAGCATGTGATCTAACCTACATGCATTTGTGTTCTTTCCAGATGTTTTCTTGTGGTTGATTTCTAGTTTCATAGCATTGTGGTCAGAAAAGATGCGTGGTATGACTTCAATCTTTTTTAATGTGTTGAGATTTGTTTTGTGAATACCATGTGATCTATTCTAGAGAATGTTCCATGTGCACTTAAAAAGAATGTGTATTCTGTTTTAAGATAAAATGTTCCGAGTATGTCAGTTAGATCCATCTGGTCCAATGTGTCATTGAAAGCCACTGCTTCCCTGTTGATTTTCTGTATTCATGATCTATCCATTGATATAAGGGGGGTGTTAAAGTCCCTTACTATTACTCTACAATT